>NC_039494.1:3947880-4250671 GCF_003590095.1 Trichoplusia ni
TGTCGTGTGATTATGGCACAGTTAATACCTAATAGAAAGTGAAATTTGATTTGCGTTTTGATTTTTTTTGAAGATTTATCGTACGAGCTCTCATGTAAAGTATTAATATTTAATTAAACTTAGGCTTATCGATAGTCATTTATCTATATGCCTAAAAGCCTAGTGCATATTTTTTAAAGATTGCATTGTATTCGTTTTAAATCTTGTAAATAGCACTTTTCACTAAAAAATAATAAATAACGGAATTCTTAATATTGCAATAAGGTGTCCATAGCTATGCCCAGTCAGAATCTGGTAAGTATCCTCTAGTTCATTGGTCCCTAAAAGTTTGCAAGAAAAACAATTGATCGCCATAGCAACAACTACTTTTTTTTCAAAAGTCACGCGTTTATAATAAAATGGAGTATCGGAACTAAAAAAGCGACTCGCTTTAAGACCTACAATTATGTACATAATTAAGGCGGGAAGCACACAAGTACGTATATTATCTGTTAATAATGATCATTTATAAGTCTACGTTAATATACTCGGAGTCGCATTAAACTGTAGCATTACCTGTTATCTCAACAAACCAGACGGTGCAAGGTCAGGGCTCCTGTAGGCTGTCTAACATAGTACGATATAATATATTTACATACTTCAAACTCTGGAATTTTTAAACAAAGATTCTACATTTTGGAAGAGATTTTCAACAACTTGACCCATGATGGCGATTGTTGATATCATTGACATACAAAGACACATCAAGATTTTTAGGTTATTCTGTAAATATAGAGCTTAAGGGTAGTTGCTCACTGCACTCTAAAATGCTTTTGTACATCTATCTAGTTGTAGTTTCATAGAGAATCCTTAAAATCGGTAAAGTAATTAACATTCCATGCCGACATTACTATGGTCGGTCTTACTTTTTTTAACATCAAATGTACCGGCCATAATGGCTTCGGACGGCCTATCTATAAAAAATGGTGAGGCGAAGATACGTCCCGAAGGCGCCGGGTGCCTTTTCTAAAAGGTAATCGCTTCGAGGTTTACTTTTTTTTTAACAGGCAAAGGCACAAAGAGTTGCGGCAGCTGCCAAGTACAGCTGGCTTGTAGCTCTATGTTTAAGTTTTTTAAATGTCACCTGGGCGAACATGCCAAGTGTATTCGAAAAATAAAATTAAAAACACCTGATTCTGACTATTACGAGAAATAAAATCATTCTATTTTTAACTTCTTTTGTTGTAATTTATCTGATTAATTTTACCGGTAAAACTTCTAAACGTTTCCTTTTTTGCTGTTAATAAATTAAAATGCAATGCCGAGTTAAAAACCTTGTACGGAAACTCGACACTCATTATATTGTCAACATAAAGTATGTTCTTGCAAACAATGTAGGTTCGTAATTTCCTTCCTCGAAGAAGCTTTGAAACGCCGAAACTATATTTACCTTGCATACTGTTTAAACTTTGTATCAAAAAATATTGTCAGCATGAAAATGTCGCCCAAATTAAATTTAATTATGTCCGAGTAAACTACACGCCAGTAATAAAATGAAATAAGCGTTATTACTGTGAAATGGAAATGATTTGAAATTACTGCATTGTTTTAAATTAATTGTCAAACTACCATTTTTCTATTTTATGATATGCAATGGGCCGTGGAAGGATGAGAGAAGGGCCTTTGCCTTGCAGTGGGATACCGATAAATAAAAAAAGAGTTTACTTATACTCGATGAGTAGGTAAGCATAGATCAAGTGACAGATAGTGAAACGTATTACTTATTTCACATAGCTTTATTACTGAGAAAATTTTAGGTTCGTAGTTTCGTATTTTGTATACAGTTGAGTGTAGTGTAAAGTGTTGTATAGTGTCGGCACGAACTGCATGTACATTGTAAACAGAAACGCTGGAAACAAGGCTATTCCCTGACCGCTCTCTCTAACAAACTACGAAACTAGTCTCTCTAAAGTTACCGTATATTTCATCAGCCTATGTATTCTATGTATTTTTTTTTTAAGAATTTGACTGTTATCGAATGTCGATTTTGTTAGAACTTATAATCACGCAATGGAAAAATAGCAGACGTGCCTAAGAAAACAATACGATAGTGTTTAATGTTACTTTGACCTCAACATTACTTCCGTATAACTTCCTAAGTTTCCTTTTCGTGTAGAAAAAGGTCCGTATCAGTTACTTTAAAAGCTATTGGCATCTGTCTCCAAGCACGGAAGGCCAATTTGGCTCGTATGCCCATCGAATATACAAGTAGTGCAGACAATGTGGTGCCATAATGGCAATGACAGTTGAATTCATTTGACGTCTAATGCTCTATGCTCTATGATTGTTTGACCTTGTCATTTACATGACAATGAGTAATGATTAAAGTTGATTCAACCCGCAATTGGTGCGCTTAAGCCATCTTAGTAAAGTTTGTTTATGAATAGGGTTGGCCTTTATAGTTTGACAAGAAACTTTGTAGGTATCTACTTATGAAAATATTATGTACGTATCTATAGTGATGTTTTCTAGAAGACATTCTATTTTCACTTGTCACGATTCACTACAGAATTTGTTTAAAAGCTAACCCAGACACTAATGAAAGCTAACAAACTAATAGCCTGTTGACATTTCTACTTAGATATGAGCTACGTAACAATAATTGATTGGTTAGCGTACAAATATATGCACGCTTGCTATTCTTAAATTTGAGACGTTAACTCACCGTATAAAATTAGCATACGTTTGAATTGATTCGATATATTACTACTACACGTGTGTTTGCACGCATACAGTGTACGTTAATCGAAAGACGAAAGGAAAATACTAAAAATACGTATGGTTGACTGTCAATAATGACAATACCAATTTGGGTGACAGGTACAGAGACGTCATTTCGACCTCTGTGATAAATTGTTTTCGCAGTTTCAGTATAAATTGTTTCTGCCCTTGAGTTGGGTATCTATGACGATACCAAAAAAAGTGTCCACAATTAATTAGATCCATTGCGATGCTCTTAGTTCTGATTTGTACTTTTTTTGTAGCGCAATGACTCTACACAAAAGAAAATACTTGAAACTTGATCGCACTCCTAGGAATGGTACAAATACGTCAAAATTTATCATTATTAGTAAAGAGAACTGTGACTCAAATCGTCTGACTAATCAAACAACGATCCCTATCTATGAAACTTGAGTGTTTTTGATTGCCGCGTGACTTTTGTTCCAACCATAAATACGAAGACTACTAACGTTTTTTTTTTAACCAAGTATGCACTTAACGTCACTGACGAAACGTGTAGGTCTCACGTTTCCTCCTAGATAATCATTTTTATCAAGTATCTTTGCAGTAGATATAAATAATTCAAGTGTATGTTTACAATAGTGTTCGGAACCGTTTATTTGTTCAACACGTTACACTCAAAACTGAAATATTCCGAAAACATCTGTTCGCAGAACATCTGAGCTGTTTGTGTATGGCTAGTCAGAATTTAGTCAGAAATCTGAATCCTTGACAGATTTACATTACAAGTGTAGTGCAGTATTAGCCGGAAAATGCTCCGTAATACTATGTCTTGACGAACTACAACAGATGCTTTCAATAGTGACGGGGATTAACTATTTAACACATAACAAACAAGACAATTATTAAAGCTAGTCAAAATATGACAGTATGAAAGACTGAAAAACTCTATCTTAAACTTAGGTACCTGCTCAAAATATGAAATAGTACAAAACTACTATTTACTCGTAAACTGTAAAAGCACCTTCGTTTTTCACAGACAGGTAAAAATCGACTTATTTATTATTTACCTCCTCTTGTCAATACGCAAGTATTTTTATCACAGTTTTAAATTGATACATCAACAAACTAAGTATGTAATAAAGAGCAACTAACAATGAAGCAATGCAAGCGGCACTTTAAATGCAAATTATCATCATATTTAGAGCGTATACGAACAGAATACCGCACATTTTCTCAACCAGAAACACTACACAATATCTCAATAGCTTCTTTATCAATATTTCACTTCCTACTAATTAAAAATCATTGAATATCTAAATAGAACATTCTAAATATAAAATGCTATCATCGGAACTGGATTAATGGCACAAGTGTTGAAGAAAACAGCGTTGTTGTTAATTTGTGACCCGAATTGATTGCACCACATCTCTCCCGAGTTATCGTGAGAGGAATATAGGTCGGCTCTTGCAACATTATAATGTATTATACCCACAGAAACATTGTGAAAACTCTCAATATTTATTACTACTTTTTGTTATACACATATTTTTTTATTGTTAAGGTGTAGATTGTGGTGATTGTGCAATGGTACTAAAGTACAAAAATTACGATCGGGTTCTGCACTTTCTGCAGTTATTTTATCCCGAATACATTTATATTATGTTGCATACAAGTTCTAGTTAAAATACTTAAAACAGTTATGCAACAGACTTGCATGCATAATTTTATCATGCTAAGTACTCTAGATGGGCAAACTTTTTTTTAACTCTTATCAAACCGGAGAGAAGACGGCTTGAAAGATTTCTCAGATTTTAGGAAATGGAATATAATTGAATAATAACTGTTATTTGATTAATTACTCACTTGATCGCTCGTAGTTTGAGATCTTATCAAGTCCAAGTAGCTAATTAGCAGGAATCATTGATTGTTTTTTAATGTTATGTCAAGTTGCTTGTACAAATTACAGAATTAAATTATTGGTAGTTACTGTATCTCAAATCATATTTAATTGTAGAAACAATATGTTTACGACTATTCTGACTTTAGTTACGGAAAAAATACATCACTATTTATTGTCAGCAATAAATTCACACGTTCGTTTCAATTAAGTACCGTCGAGTGCACACGTAAGACCATGTCCTGCTATTCGCACAAACAAGAACTACAATATATCATTAGTTCGGAACTCCACACAAATATTCCCGTTCACCTGCATTACCTATTTCTAAACGAAACATGTTGCAAGATTGTTTTATTTTGTAACATAAAAGTTATTGCGCGCACGTATGTACCCACCCAATAAAGAATATTGCGATAGTAACGCGATAAGTTTGCAAAATGTTATAAAAGTATACTCGTAAAATACACGTAAAGTTCTTAGTTATGATATGATTACTTTATTACATAACCTCAAAATGTGATTCACTAGCCGTTGCAGAATAGAAAACTTAAAGCCACTATTTTTTTTTATCATTAACTTCTTGTGTGGCCAGTATTTTACGGTCTTAAAAAAAGCAAATACGTTTTATTTAAATAAGTATTACACGCAGCGTTTTGTTGAATAATTGGAGTCTTTGCCGGTCTTACGTTTTACGTTTTAACATTGCTACGGTGATCAAAAATTCGCTTCAGCTACGGTTGCTTCGCAATTTTTCGTTAGTAACACAACACTTTGTAATTTAGGCTTTTATTATCTCTTGTCGTTGTAATCATTTATTTTGATGTCGGAATACAATTAGTCTTTAAAGTAGTAATGTAGTATAGCATGGCCATTCTAAAGCGTTAGCCTTGACTACACTTTACTGTCTGACTTGTAACATTTTTTCCTGTAATTTACTTTAATACGAGTAAGTCTAAGGGAATAAGATATAACCCTTTAAATTAATGTCAACGACCCGACAAGTTAAACCGAAGCCTTATATGAAGATGTCTTCTACTAACGCGAGTTATCCCTGAGCTCATTAATTTTCCGCGCCATTACCCCAACGCTGACAGTTCGCACACTTCGCACGCATGTGGGAGAGAACTATATTATTATGATCATTTGGAAATTCTCCGCTAAACTTCACAGCTTTGAAAAGCACGAATACTTCTTTTGCAAATACATTCGCAAATGTTATCGTACCTTTGCGGATTGCAGTCATTAAGGGGAAGGTTATGAAGTCGTTCAGCCTTGTCCAAAGTTCTTTAAACCCATATTTAAGGCGAAGATTATTCGCATGTTAATGTACAGCCGGCGAAAGTACATTGTCTTGACACTTTCACATTAGCATGCAGGCATAATACCTTCGAACGGTTTCCTGGAAACTATCACGATGAGTTATAACTGTGTGTGCAGCATATGCAATGCTTTTTATGAACTTGTCATGGACGCGGAAGCCTTGCTATTCTCTAGCCACGCTGGCTACTGCCGTAGAATGAAAAAATCAAAATCTTACACCCTTCAAATGGAAGTCTTAAGACGTCGGAAACTTTGTAACCATGTAACATATGTACTGATGCTTTCTTCCTTCAACTTTTTAATAGACCTCTCCATTTATTATTTGTTCAATAGCGTTACTAAAACATTTGCTTACTATAAAACAAAATATTTTTTCTGTCAGATTATTATTACAAACTAGATTTAAAACTGTTCAGACAGACACCTTAATCTTTTACAACGAAACAATGGCTTTAATCTAATGTTCCATACGACCCGATCAATCTAATTATGACACACTGTTACTTCTTACTCAATTCGTAAACCATTAGCATGAGATAATCATCGCCATTACCTAAGTTACAATAGCGTTGCCACACAAGTTATGTGTAGAGAAATGTGTGGCTTTGTCCGCACTCAATCTATTAAACCAAAGAGAAAATATTCTAGAGAACTCCAAGAATGTTATTTAGGTAGGAACGGACAAAAGAAAAACGAAAGCTGACTAGAAGTTAAAGTTTGGTTTTTGTAAAATCGTAAGGAGAAATGGACTCGAGGTTTTTCTTTGCATTCTTGTGAAGCTATCGGCTATTCTCACTGCAAATTATAGGATTCCAGTGATTGTTCTCACGTTTTAAGGATTTTTGGTCTTATAAAAGTGTGCAAAGGCATTTAAGGCGTTTAATTTTGAGAGCCAAAATACACAGGTATGCACATACATACATACATAACCTCAAAGTTGTACAATAATCTTTACTGATGTGAAATTTGAAAATAATTGTAAATAATAAAGGTCCAAGACTTTCACTGTTTTGTGGCTTCTCAACTAAATGCCGTTAAAGGATTTGTCTTTCATGGATTTCTTAACAGAGCAAGTTCTTTGTGATACACAATAGACGGTGCCATAATGATTTTTAAACTTTTTTTAATCACTTCAATTTCTGTATGAGGCACAAGAAGTTATGCTGGAAAAGCAAGGAATCACTTTTAAATTATTAATAGAATAGCATTTCCATGTTGTGTTGAGGTAATATGCTAAACAGTTTCTTTTTATCTTTATTATTTAAACATCGTATTTGTCATCTTCACCCAGGGAAAGTTATAGGTTATAGGTCCATTACGACGTTATCTTACAGTTTCTATCTGAAGCTTATAAATCATCTTTAATCTATTATAATGGGGGAAATTTAAATTTATCAAATGAGAGATCCTTTCATTAAATAAGAGCTCCGTATCTTATACGGACAGCTGTATCCTAAACTGGTTTTTATTTTATTTAATATTGGTATTAAACTTGTTATATCATTTACCGTCATGATTTTCTATTTATCGTAATACTACTATTAGGCACTTTGTATTTAACGGCCCTTAATACAATAGAACCTTAACTTTTTAAACGCACATTTGGATTTTATGCTCTGAATATCTAAATGATTTTTTAAATTGTGGATATTACATGATCAATGTGTACATTAAGTTAGGCATTAGGCAATTTAATGCATAGTCGTGCTACACTAGACCTTTAAACGTAGTGATATAAAAAATACACGTACTGATTAAGTATGTATTTAGCCTAAATTATGGATGCAAATTTAATGTATCCTAACGCCATTCATCGCTCATTCAAGGACTTGACGACAGTCACTTCCTGTGAACTTTTCCTCAATAATAAAGTATACTTTATACGAAGCAGGATGGGTGAAGTAGGAAATGTTTGTGGAAATGATTATGGCGGAAATATTGATCGATATCAGTAATAAGAGCAATCACACCGATTTTGGGTTTCGAATTCGCGTCGCCATCTTGTATTCTGTATTCGAAATACAATATCGGGCTTGGTTTTAAAAGATATTTAACAATGAGTTTCTATTGAGTTCTGGCTTCTGATATAAGCTGATAAATTAAAACATAAGGCGAATATATTCTACAATCGCAGTCTAAAGCACGTGATGTTGCTAACGACACGTGATTCGTAATCGTCTTGCAACAAATATGGAATTATTTATTCCTTCTTTTGCTGAGGCTGAGGATAAAAGTAATCATTATCAGCATTGCATACGCAGGCCTTGACAGAATAAATTATTTCATGAGTATCATAAGAAATTTAAGATATGTCTCATGTTGTCAAGTGATTTGACACCAGAAAGTGGCGAACAACAGGAAACGTTTAAGTATCGCTTTACACAGATGATTAATTAAAAGACCAATCCAATCCATTGTTCTTTAAACAACTGGCATAATGTTACAAGAAGCCTGTTTTCTTTGTACAAATATTGTTAAGCAGAAGTTCCGCTGACGTTATCACTGCTAAAACATTACTCTCCCTTAACGAATTCAGATAAACGTAGCCTGTGTGTTCATCCAAGATGTCAGATCCACCCTTTTGGGCGTGAATAGGTAACAACACTTACATACCGACTTTCGCATTTACAATAATAGTTGTGTTTAGTTAGATTTTTATTGTACCTTACGAGATTTTTTTACTATATATTTATGTGCAAGAAACGGGACAGAATGACAACCAAAGGCAGAGCTTAAGCTACCAGATGGTTAATTGAGACAAACAACGATAAGTCACAAATTAAGAAACACCTTATAACAATAGTTTGTTGAAGTATGTCACATGCCGGTTTAATAAAAACTACAATTGAAACGATATTATTAAACAGCGATTAGATAAGATACTGTACGTAGCTGTTGTTATGGTTAGATATGGATCTTTTTATAGCAGGTAGAGAACACGATTCGCTATACACATATTAAACTGTCTTTTGTCTTTTGCAAAACCATTAAAAGCCGGCACGTGATGTGATGTAAGTACCAACGAAATGCGTGGGACGAGCTAATACAACTTATCTTTACTTTTTATTTTATTAACTTGAATGACAGGTTGTTTGAGAAAAGCGTCATAATGTACGAAACTTTACGACTCAATTTACATTAAAGTAAGATATTGTCAAAGTAATTGTAAATTATAAATGGAAGAATTAATTAAGTTATGAATTATAAATCTTTTTAAATACTGTTTTATAGTTTTAAGTTTAACTTTTTCGATTCACACGGGTGATCTTAACAATCTGTGGGACAACACTCGTAGCATATAAAAGAAAACATTAAAAAATAATTAAGAGAGAGATCCTCTTGTACCTTGCAACGTATGGAAAGGATTTTGATATAATCTGTTCTCTAAGGGCCTAAGTACTATCAAAACTGTAAGATTGTTGCAGTTGGGAAAAAGGGACAACACTCTCCACCGGGATCGCGCCGTCTCGCTTTGACAACTGTAACAATCGTATACTAAGTGCTGGTGGTAGTGGTAGGCCCCAACCGAGACCAATTAATGTTACAATGATGTTGTACACTGTCTTTGGGATCACCCAAAGACAGTGTACAACATTAATTGGTCTCGGTATAACAAACAACAT
This sequence comes from Trichoplusia ni, assembly GCF_003590095.1. Classification (NCBI taxonomy): domain Eukaryota; kingdom Metazoa; phylum Arthropoda; class Insecta; order Lepidoptera; family Noctuidae; genus Trichoplusia; species Trichoplusia ni. Next base: position 3,957,448 of record NC_039494.1, read on the forward strand.
ATTAAATGGGGTCAACAACCCCATACGTGAAGGTATGATCACAATCTTAGCATTTTACAAATATTTTAACCTTTTTGGTAAACATATTCTATCATAGATCCCAACTTAGAACACGACTTGAATTCTTAATCAAACTGTTTATTAAAGGAACAATGAGAAGTTGCCATAGACAAAATGAGTTTTAATGTTATTCGAACTCTTTGTCAGTAGTAATATATTAGTGCTTAATGTCACAATAGATGTTGATGTTACTATTATTGCATTTAAATGTAGGACTTATAAGATAGTACTAAAATATCGTTATTGTAATTTATTCTAAACGTGTTTTGCACCGACAATGGTTATGAGTTACTGGTAACATTCGTTATGACTGGATTATAGGTGTCAGTGGTTTCATTCATCTGGAGTGCAGGAAATAGTGTTGTTAAGTTTACATAGATAGAATACGTTAACCGAGCCCGACACTAGATAAGCCAAGTTTCATCTGTGCACTTTTTCGCAGTATGATGTACGCAAATTTTTCTTTCTTGATAAATGGAATATCCAATACGGCAACACACATTTCATTCGTGTAGTTTCCTTTTTAATTGTAAATCGAACGTTTATTTCCAGAGATCATCGAGTTTAACCAAAAAAATAATCATGAAAACAAACTCTTTAGATTTATAATAAAAAAGGTACAAAGCTACCGAAAACAAACAAAAAATAGTTCTAAACATTTCCTTCAAAACATACTTTTTAATTTCAATAAAATATTGTCGATAAAATGGTTCCGTTTAATCGTTATCTTAACATTCAAGGATGCATTTCCAGTTCACAGAAGTGTTATGTCTCACTAGATTATGTTATCGCAATGTGACTTTAGGGCTTCAAGTGGCGGAACAAAACGTTTTAAATACGTCAATTACTTTGATAAGTCAACTTATAGCTCTTTTTGTTACTTCAAAGCGTCAGGGAGTATTGTGGGACATGTAAAACCAAAGACGTTTGATAAGTTAGGTTAGGTTATGATTTTTAGCTTAGTATTAAAGTTAGCTATTTATTTAGGACGTAAAGGACAAGTATATACAAAATACAAGGCAAATAACGGGATATAGTAGTGATTGCAATATTACATAAGGTTCTGAAGGTATCGCGTAGCTGTCAAACTCTACAATATACAAAAACCGTTGTAACTTTAAATGATTAAATACCAAAAAAAAATGTATCCTTACTTCTTTCAAATAAAACACTGAAACTGTCGTTTCTTATCAGCTATCAGTTAATTTGACAATCAAAAAGCGTATATCACCTGTGTAAGTATAATGTCAATACAGATATTTCTGTGTGCATAGATTACAGAGTTGTGACGTCACGTAATGATCATGATCTTGAAGAGCCTACCTACGATCATAAACAATGGAAACTAAATTTGGCGGAAAATCCTCGAGACTTGTTCAAAAGCATTTATTTATTATAAGAGTAAGTGGTACTAGAAAAACGCTAATAAAATTTTAGAAAATAAATATAATATACATATATTAGAGTTGTGTAAAAGAACAAACGAAGTTAGATTGCAATTCCGTAAATTAAACAACAGTGAGTCATTAGTTTATTATTTTGTCGGCGATAAAAGTTAACTGTGTACCGGTTCTATTACCCAATGCCTAATGTTTTCCATTTAGATTGGTTTTACATGAATAACTGTGATTTAGATATTGCATGTCTGAATCATTAATACAAACAAACAATATTAATGAGTAGTTTTAGATAACAATTGTCGTTGCAAACTGACTATTTGGATTTACATCTTTTTAATTTTAATTACCTACTTGCAGCATAACGCGAAATAGGTAAGTAGTCACCAATCGAAAAATATTTTAAGAATTCGCAGTTTCTTACAAAGAACTATAAATAAAACTACCTCACATTTATTGTTTAAACAAGGTAAACTTCTCAGAAACACACCATCTGTACATTATTATGTATTTTAGATCTCTGGCCGGCTGAAAGACATGTTTAAAACGGACGGACATGATACAAGCGATACCATAAACTAGATTTATTCATGCTTGCGAGTTCGGGTTAAATCATACCCTCCTTGAGCGGTGATCTTAAGAATTACATTATGCAGATACGATTACATTATACATTACAATCTGGATAACGTTACACATGTTTAGTTACCACGACACTAACCTTGCCCAACAATCCTGGCAAATATCTACTTTATTTTAATAACGAGTAATGACATTAATAAATAACGCTATTGAAGTTTAGGACAGTGAAACAAACAAGCCCTCCCGATAATGATACAATTTAAATTATGTAATATGAAAAAATGTTTCTGAATGCCAGTTATAAATTGAAATGAGAAAGCGTAACAAGAATTTTAAATAAGAAAACGACCACTGTTATTGCTACGTGTGTTTAAAACAAGTTTCTTTTGTTGATAAGCCAACAGAAAATGTCTGGAAGAGTCATTGACTCCTGCTGTGTATATTTCATAAACGTATGAATAATGTTGTAGTGATATTAAAGGTTAAAGCTGTTAATATAACTCATTTATTGTACAAAAACCCATCTGCCAAAAGACCGCTCTCCGCATTTTTGACACTATATATACGTAACGTTTTGTTTTTTTTTTACTCAAAGGATCAAGGTAAAGGTGACGATAGCTGGTATGATATAAAATAATGGCAAAACCCACAGAGTTTACATTATTTCTTTGTCCGACTTCAAATGCAACGGAAGGACATAATACAGGGCGTACCCTTGCATTATACCGGAATAACCTCAAGTAATAATGCGTTAGGAAGTTTCATTTGTAATGTAAACAAAGTGCCCACGTCTATGGGTACCTTAATAACTGCATGCATAGCAATGTTTATTGTTTAATGTCCGTATTTAGTATTAACACTATGGTTGCATATTATTGTAGTTCCATCTACCTTTTTGTTTTACTTTTAAGTAATTTGTAAATCTGTGGTTCACGTGTAATAATTCAAGATGGAGAACCTCTCTGACTAGTCCGCAACTTATATTGAATCCTACTTACTGCTAAACTATAAGCTTACAGGATTTAATAACGCTTATTAGACTCCACTGAAGTTTTAGAAACCACTCGATACTTTGAGAAAGTATGATGATCATATTGTTTTTATACTTTTACTCATCCTATTAAATTCTGTTTTATATTTCCATAGATATGTTAGCAATGTTTGTAATAAAACTCATTGTATTATTTGTTGACATTATCTAAGACGTTATGTTTCACGAATTTTAAAACCGTTTTCCTTATTTCTGCTATTTGCGGTTTAGATATTTTTTGCAGAGTACATTACGCGGTAAGATAAGTAAGTAGGATTCTTATTTTAAAAACGTCATCAACAGTAATACAAGTTCAACACTGTGTTTGCTCAAGCATTTCATGATTACATTTTTATCTTGTCAAAAATGTATGTGGCGCCAGTACCTAATAACAAAACACATTATAGCATGAAGTGCAACTGACGATACGATCCGATACGATCGCTCGCCAGACGATAATACCAGGGGTAATCACTCATTATCTCCACAAATCAGGGTCATTTGCGATAAGTCACGCTAAGGTAAAACATAAGACTCATGTCTTTGTTTATTTAAGTCCTATCCCAGAATCTCTCATCGGCTCGCCATCTAAGACACTTACCGTTGAATGTGTCGTATGCCGTGGGCTGATATTCCTCTCGAAACGTGTCCTGCGCGTACGCAGCTATCAAGGAGCTCTTTCCCACTGCTCCATCACCAACCAACACACACTTAATCTTTTCTTTCTTTCCACCTTTCACCTTCCTCCTGTCTTTAATCTGAAACATGCGATTCAAAGTCCTTCGGCTCTTCTTGTCCCTGACGGCCCACTCGTTCACTTTATCACAGCAGTTCAAGTCAGCGGAGACATCGTCTCGTATCACAGTGCGGCCACCCTCCTCGGCCACTTCGGAGTAGTCGTAGTCGTCGTCGTCCCGCCGCGCTATCGGGAACTGGCTCGGGCTGTGCACGCCGAACACGAACGGCCCGTCTCTCTCGGGCATACGGGCAGCGAACCCGTTCGCCGGAGTCGGGGGCTTCGCATAGTGCACTACCGGGGCCCGGTACTGACTCGAAAGGTACTCGTCGGACGCCTGCGGGTCGAACCTAAACACTAGTTCCGCTTCCCTTCGATCCAAACTTAGATCCGGAGGCGTAACTTTGTCTTGAAAGTATCCGACTTTCTCGCGTGCCCTTGCCTCCTGCAGTCGCCTTTCGAGTTCGACGTTCGACGGCTTCCAATAATCAGGTCGGTATTCGTAAGAATAATCTGTAGGCAGGTTTCTTGGAGCGGGCAAGGGCCGGTGCGGACCAGTGTCGCGGGGAGGCGCGCGTGGTGGGACCATTAGAGGCTTTTGCGGTTCCGCCAACAACGGCCGGCGCGCTGACAGGTTCGCGTTTCTGTTGAACATGATCCCTTCTAAACTGGGAGACATTGGCACTGTCACAAATTACTGCCGACTAACCGATTATTGGAGTGTGCGTCCGCGCACATAACTTGCGCGATCTAATCGTAATATATCGCGGTTTATGGAGCGCGCGGGCGCGAGTAGCGACGTGGTATCGCTGCGGGGAACAAAACGCGACTGTCTCGGTCGTCGAGCGCGAGTCGCGGGACGGCGGCCGGTAGCCGCGCTCCCCTCGCCCGGAGAAATGACCTGTTGCTTCTGTTACCTGTTCAGGTACAAGCGACCGTTTCGCAGCAAACGCAGCTGCTGCCCGTGAACAAAGCCCGTCACATGCGACGCCAGCCGTGAGCCTTGCATGGCCCGCAACCAAATTCATTCACGATATCCGACGATGAATGAACCACGACATGTTTTGTTTACCATATATTATATTTTATGTTTACATTTTAGGTTTAGCTACAATCCTCTGCTAAGAGATGTGATAGCAATCAAAACAATACATTTAGAACGTGACACAACTAAAACATGTTCAACAAAAATTAGTCAGCTTGCTTCTGGAAACATTTCACCTGTTACATTCGTAAGAACAGCGAGCGCCCCGAGTGTTCCGCCCCGTACTGAACTTCCAATTATGATGTTGCAAAAATGCTTAGAATAATGCAGAATTGAGGCTCTTTTCCGTCGAGGACGAACTCTGAACTATGCGCGTGAAGCATAATACGGTAGACCATCACAACTATCTAGTATTTACCTGCAAACGCCGACACTGACATGCCTACTTATTCATCGAGTATTCTTTTAAATGTAACAGAATATTTTATGATTTAGCTCGGCTGACTTAGCCATTGGTTTTCCTACCATCGCGAATTCATTTCCACATGAATAAACACTTATCTGTGAAACATGCTAAACTCGGTGGGCACTCTGGTTGATGTAAATTATGACGTTCCGGGCCCTAATTCCGCTATTGGATTAAATTGGACACTATTTTTATTTTCCTTAGCAATTTGCCAGTAGTAGTAGTAGTGAGTGTATCATTGTAAATAGCGGAAATGATGTCCTGCAGTTAACATCGTTCTTCCTATAAGAAGTATTATACCTTATACAGTAATGATCTATTTTGCTTTTTTTGGTCACAAAAAATAAATGGATTAGGTAAGGACCCAGAAGCAAGATTATACGTTTTTAGAGATTTTCCTGTTTTAAGCAGTCCCGCATTTATCTCATTGGACTTACTGTTTACCTAGCACATTAATACACCTATAGCTCTAGCAAATAAACGTATTATTGTTAAAAGTCGAGTGTAAATTACTGAAAGAAAACGAAAAATTTAAAAGTCTGAAAAACAAAATCTTTAGTTCTAAATAGGAATATAATATAATATACAAAACAAACATCTGTATTTTTGTCGTACGAATGATAAAATAAAACGCATATTTTTAGTCTGTTTTAGATTTTGACACTGACGTTGACACTGACAAAAGCACGTGTGATTATTTTGACACAATCATGACAGCAGCAATGCTGATCCACGTTCCAGACGTGAGAGTAGTAAAAACATAATTCGAGCATAACGTTTAGGCGTCAAACAGAGCTAAGATACCTTAGTTCACGCGAGAGAAAAGGATACCAAACAAATTTTATGATAACAGTCATAATTCCGCATGCACTGATTTCCTCCGACAGACGGTTTCAAAACCGCACGAAATGTGGTTATGTTCAGTGTTGAACTTAACATTATAAATAACAAAACTGTTATTTAGTCTCAAGTTGAAGTTAAAGTTACGTTATTATCGTAGTCTAATAATTAGTGGTACCATAATTCTGACACAATGGCCAAATTCAAATTGAGTAAGTAAAATTTAATAAAACTGAGTAACACGCTACTGTAATTTAACAACATTTACAGCAATAACACTGTTTGTTTATTAAATCATGAATGTAGGTATCATTATATCATTAATAATCGTATTATTTTGGGCTGTATATAGTTTTGCCATTCAAATAATTAATTTGAGAAATTGTTGCACAATTTTATCTTCTAGTCTTCAAAACACATGCACTAAGTGTATTAGCAAAGGCTATTGTTCAATTTTCTTTACAAAACTGTATTTTATTGTATAATGTACAATAAACTATTTAATATTCTATGTTGGTTAACAATAGCTTTCTAATAATATTTCAGAACAATGTCAGCTAATTGTAGTCATGACATAAAGCAGTACTTTAAGTTGCAGTAGCTGTTAGTTGACGCAACTATTTAGTTTATACATTGAATTAGTTTTAAATTATAAGAGCATTACATATCTAATGGCATACTAATAAATAATTTAATATTACAGAGAAACCATCCAAAAGGCAGCCAGCCCGTCTCCGCTACAAAATAGAGAAGAAAGTCAAAGACCACAACAGAAAGTTGAAAAAGGAAGCTAAAAAGAATCCAAAGTCTAAAAAAGCTAAGCCTATACAGATTCCAAATGAATGTCCTTTCAAAGATGATATATTGAAAGAGGTAGAAGCTGTAAAAAAGCATAAAGAGGAAGAGAGACAGAAGAAGAAGGATCTAGCTAAACTCGAGAAACAAAAGAAGATGGAGGAGAAGAAGAATAGTAAACCTAGTATTGGGGCATTGGTAAGTAATATGATACTTTGCTGTTTATAGTTGAATATTAAATACTAAGTCATGGATACCTACTCTAAAGGATGGAGATATAAATTGCCGCATCTATGATGTGATGATGACATGAATGACACACATTGAAGTAAATTCAATATTCAAAACTTTGTATTGTCACAACACAACACTGAAAAGTGTCTAATTAATTCATCTACATTTTCAGGTAGAAAATGCACAAGCCAGAGGCAAAGTCCACGATGCCTTTAAAACTGATGATGTATCAGATGAAATAGAATTTGGAAAGGACAGAAAACAAGAAAACTCACTCAAGACATACTACAGGGAGTTCAAGAAGGTTATATCTGAAGCTGAAGTCATATTAGAAGTTGTTGATGCTCGAGATCCTTTAGGTAAGTGAAGGAAATTAAAGCTTTTTATGGCTGGGATGTAAAGTTAAGGACAAAGCATAATATTTAGTAGTCTAGCTAGACCAAATAAACAAAATTACTCCTACATTGTGACTTTTGTTGTCTTCTTAGTTTGTTCTCCACTATGTCATCTTTTGGTCTAATTGGATGGTGGAGGGTTTGCCTATTCACCTAAATCTAATTCTCTCAACAACACAGTAATAAGATTGCTTGTCAGCCTTCCTGGTTTCTTACTAGCTGTAATGACTGTCAAAGATAAAGGAACTCAATATTTAATGAGCCTTCTGGAACATGGAAGAACTCGTTCTGAGATTCTTTTACTGACTCCTCCAAGAGTTCCTTAACTGGTGACAGATCGACTTGCGTAGCTTGATTAAGATATCAAAATACATGGAATGCAAACAGACCTACCATAGTTTTTGCTATTCTGTAACAGAATAATTCAATTAATTAATTGATAAGAGATAGTAGATTAGATTCCCAAAAAAAGTCGGCCGATATAAATATTCCAGGCACTTGTTAATTTTACAACCTTTCTCTTATCCAGGCACCCGCTGTTCTCAAGTCGAGGAAGCAGTCCGCGAGTCCGGCAAGCGTCTGGTCCTAGTCCTGAACAAAGCTGACCTGGTGCCGCGCACCAACTTGGAGTCCTGGCTCAAGTACCTGCGCCGCACCGCGCCCGCAGTGCCCTTCAAGGCTTCCACACAAGACCAGCAACATAACCTGGGCACCAGGAAAATGAAGCATATTGTTAAGGAGAAACAAATGAAAGGTATGTTGGAAACAGAAAGTTTGATTTAATGATTAGAAAATATGTTTAATTATGCATTAGCTTTTTGAGGTTTTCATAATCTTAGAAATAATAAAATGATTGTTAAAATTGGCTTACTGATTTCTTGAATTCAATCCCGAAACTTGATAAACAGATACTTTATATCCAGGATCAACACAGGATTTTCATACCGATTTTATATTCCCGTGCGATCATTTTCGATTTATACACACCTAATTAATAATGTAATTGCGAGCAAAAATACTTCTACCGTCAAAAATTCATTGTAACAAAATTGCTATTTCCATGGCAGTTGGGTAAAAATAGTCGCCAATAAAACGAATAATCTAAGACAATATTCTTTATAATTTTCAGGGTCAGCGTGTGTAGGCGCGGAGTTAGTAATGAGTTTGCTGGGTAACTACTGCCGCAACAAGGGCATCAAGACGTCGATCACGGTGGGCGTGGTCGGCCTGCCCAACGTCGGGAAGAGCTCCATCATCAACAGTCTGAACAGATCGAAAGCCTGCAATGTTGGGAGCACGCCTGGTGTTACGAAGTGAGTGGAATATTAGAGCAACCTGTATATCGTACCTGTATATGTATATTTTTCTTTACATTACTTTTTGTCACTAACGGCTTATAATCGTAAAGAAAAAACTTTAAAGAACACACAATAACATTTGAATATTTAGCTTTTTGGTAGAATGTTGATCAAAAGACACAAATACAATTTAATATTTAAACAGACCATTTTTACTCTGCCGCTATTCTTTACAATTTGAAAGAAGAACATAATATTCTCCAATACCTAACCTAACCTAACACTTTTATAACTCCCAACCGCAAAACAACCACCTTTAAATAAAACCTTTAATATCTCCAGGCAAATGCAAACAGTACAGCTGGACTCGAAGATCAAGATCCTGGACAGTCCCGGTATAGTGTTCCAGTCTGGTCCAGAGAGTGACTCGTCAGTGGCTCTGAAGAACGCGGTGCGAGTGGCCGCGCTGAAGGACCCGCTGACGCCCGCCGCCGCCATCCTGCAGCGAGCCACTAAGGCCACGCTCACAGAACTCTATGCCATACCGGATTATAATACGCCACAGGTTAGCTGGTACTTTACGAGTATAGTTCATAAGTGTCGAAGGGTATTCAATATTGGAATCTTGTTGCATTTTAATTGTGTGTTTTGGAAGTATGTATTAGCAATTACATCGGATAGGGCATTTAGATAGTTAAGATTATCCAAATTAGTTTCTTGAAGTAATAATTTAAGGTTTAGATTGTTAATGGTTATCTTTATACCAGCTTTTCCTAATATATGTAATTTATGACTCGAGTCAATCCTACGGCAAGCATTGACTTTTTGAATGATGTGTATCATTCAAAAAGTCAATGCGAGCCGTTTCGAAATCAAAATAAATAGTTCGCAAGACCTATTAAAATGTGGTTTCTGCGCCGGACCTCTGTCCCCGACATCGGCCAAGATTTTATTAATATTTCAAAATCAAAAGTAGATTGGTCAACGAGAAGGTAAATACCTGCCAAAAGATTAAAAAAAAAACACTTATTACTTGAGAATTACAGCTAGACGCAGCTTTCTTACTCAAATAATCTCAAATAAATAATTATATTTTATCTTATTTCAGGAATTCTTCGCACACCTAGCCTCTCGTATGGGCAGGTTCAAGAAAGGTGGAGTGCCTGACCAGGAGGCTGCAGCTAAGATACTGCTAAATGACTGGAATACTGGCAAAGTATGTATTCACTTCTCTTTATAAACAAATTAATTTTATTTTTTATTTTTTATGATGTTTCTTTTATCAATGGCAATGTACTATATTTTTTACAACGCCATCTAGTCTCATACTAGGTAGAACTGTCAGCTTTTATTATGAGTAATAGAAAACTGATGAACTTATAAACTCATACAAATTATAGATAAATGACGCCCAGACGTAGAACAAGTGATTCTGCTTATCACACAAAAATTCGTCCTGGGTGGGGATCAAAAGTCGAAACCACGACCTCCAAAATACCAGTCAAATTACCTAATATTCCTATAATGTGTAACTAAAAAAACTAGTGTTTTTCATCAAAACGATTTCACGATGAAATGTATTTCAAATATTGCAATAAGATTGATTGATCTTTATCCCAAGGTATTGAACCTTCATGTATATTACACACAAAAATAAACCCTAATCTTGTGCATTACAAATAACTAAACCTTCATCGTCTCCTCAGGTCAGATACTTCACATTGCCTCCAGAAACACCAGAATCCGAGGTCCATGTGGATGCTAAGATCGTGTCAACAATAGCTGCCGAATTCGATATCAACTCCTTTGAGGCTATGGAAACTGAAGCCATGGACGAACTAGCTGCTCACGATACAGGAGTTGAAGGAGTTAAGGTAAACTATACTTTATTTGATTTGGTTTAAGAGTGAATATTGTATGGTAGCTCATTATATAATATAAGACTTGAGTTAGTTTCGATAAGTGTATACTTTACAGTTTTAGAAACTAAATAAACAATCTGGATGTTTCTCTTTGACTAAAAATTCATTTTAAAAATAAATGCGACTAAGTTTTAATTTAGAATGACCGTAACTTTATAATTAAATTATGTGTTCATATCAAAAGTTAAATCAATTCATTACCTTAAGTACCTCAAAAATGGAGTATAGATAGAATATCATTGTAGAAGATAAAAGTTTAAAAAACATTTACTCCGGCTAATAAGGTCGCTATTAAATTGAATATTATTTTGAGCTTCGACCTTATGAGCCAAGTAGAGATGGTGCAGGCAATAGTATCTAATAACCTTAAAATATAACACGATTGTTACTTTAGTCACTAATCCCTTTGAAGAGTTAATAGCTTACAATACATGTGTAGACATGTAGATGGTAAATAAATAAGTATTTTTAATAAGCATAAATGCTTTCCAGATAACAAGCACGGGGCCAGTAAAAGCAGCTTTAGAAGACGACATGCAGGTCGACGGCGAAGACGCGAGCCTCCTCCCGAACTCACTCACCATCCGATCAAAACTAGAGAAAGCAACCAAACCTAGAGAAAAGTCCAAAGCAGACCCCGAAATGCTTCTAGAAGGGAACATGAAACAGAACAAGCTCAGAAAAATGCAGTTCAAGAAAGATAAGAAGAAGAAAGCGAAAGATGAGAAGCAAGCCGTCAATCTAGCTGGTGTACTAGAAAATGTAACACTTACGACGTACAAAAAAGATGACTACGATTTCAAAGAAGATTTTTCTTTATAGACTGACGTGGCGAACAAAATATATTATTTAATCAGGTTACAAGTCGATACTACAATATTTGTGTAGCTGTTCTTCAAGGATAACTCAACAATACAACTTACGGCCGTGAATATAAGAACTATATTCGTTAAGCGTTGTTTGCTTTAAAATTGGCCACGATTATCCGAATACTTGTGAGGTAATTAAATAATTATAATTGTAAATACTTGTTTTACTTGATGTGCATTCGTTTCCATTTTACGATGACTGATAAAAGGTAATTAAGTGCGACTGTTGGTAGCATTTCTGATAAAAGTTATTTTTTAATACCTATTTGAAAATTTTACCGAATATAGTGAATTTTGAGTACTGTAGTAAGTATGAATTAATCAGATAATTACGTCGACCTTAATAAATTTGATTTCTACCTAGTTAGAGACAATAACGCAACGGAATTATGCTTGAGCAGTTTCTATTTACAATTGAAACGAAGCAATAGGTAGTGCACAATATACAGCTATTGTTCAATGACATTATGTACCAAACCATGTCATAAAGTATCATACTATCTATGTATGCACAATAAACTGCAATTTTCTCTATAATTACTGGACAACCTGTATAAAATGTACAGCCCGCAACATAAGACTATTAACAAGATCATATCTAAACAACAGAACAGAATCTAATACAATAAGTTCCTATTGTCATATTAATTTTAAAATTAATAGGTCTTGAGAATTAATACAGGGTCCCGATTCTCCTATTCACAATGCCCGATGAATGAATGGCAATTGAATGACATTATAAATTATTATTACTCTCTGAAGTTCCGCCCAGTACTGAATTTCCAATTATTTTGTTCGAAAAATGCCTAGTTTATTACGAATTTGAAAATTGGCACTCAATTTAACTAATTTCCATTCATTGCAAATTGGGGCCCAGATTCGATGAAAGGTACAAATCTGACAATGATAAAAAGTGATGCATTTTTAAGTTTGATTCTACATTGTCTTTTGTTGGTGATTGTACGTATTCTACAAAAATAACCATGGTATGAATTGTACGAAAGCATACAATTGGTACACGTCATCCACGCGATGTCATGAAACGGCAATTAAATGAAATATTTCACCGGAGTATTTATTGAGTGGTTACTAACATTATAATTATAAATATAAACTACATAGATATGGCTAAAAACTGGTTTATAACTGACGTGGATCTATCACTTATTGATGTTTGAGTTATATTTACATTAAAGTATATCTTGTTAGTCATGCAGCATGCTACAAATTGCACATATTTTAGGTACATAATCTATATATTTATTGCTTAGGTTACAAATTAGCAATAAACAAATGCTAGGTAATATTAAAATAACTAATTGGTACTCTTTAATAGAAATTTCTAAATTTGATTGTCCAAAAAGATCATCGGACGCACGATACTTGGGGTCAGTACATAATCCACAGTTACTTGTCAGTAAAAGTATATAGCTAGTTCCTCTAATAAAGGTAATAAAAAATATAAATATTTAAATATAAACCAAAAGCCCTTTAATATTTTAGGATGTATTTTTCCATAGAAATTTTGGCTATATAAAGTGTTATTTCAACTTACATAGTCCGAAAAGTAACAGTTGGGACATATGTATGAGTCACCGTTTCCGAGTGATTAACAAATTCTAGAGAGCAGTTCAGTAGTTCAATATTACAAATATGTTGTCGTCATATAATTTCTTCCTATTACCGAATCTTAGAAATGACGTCAAAGCGAACGATTATATCAGAGTATTGTCAATTTCTTTGTAATACCGGAAACTGGCCGGATCGACCGGCTTTGTCGCTAATTGTATTAACAGATAAACAACAATCAATTCCTAAACGTGGGACTTTTCAGTGTAAATGGATACATAACAGTCGTTCGGAGATAATTTTGGACTAATTAGATAGGGGAAGGTGGGGTAAGACGGGGACCTTAAGGTATTTCATAAATAAAACCCATCTTTTTTAATTGCACAACGTAGGAACTTTTATTAATTAAATAATCAGTCTTTCTTCTTTTAATAACAATCAGTCAAAACAAAAAAAAATAAGTTCTTCTCATAAAAATATAAACTTTTAAAAAATAACTGAATCACCCCATCTTACCCCACCTATAGGGTAAGATGGGGTATACCCCTGGGGTAAGATGGGGTATAGACTATTTAAGCGCCGTCATCTTCACAAACCGGGCAGATATGTTCAGCTTCGTCATCGCTGTCTTCCACTCCTGCACAGACACAATGCGCTCACTTGCCTCAAGTACGATAAGTGATACAAGTATGATAATCGGAATACAAGCCGCGACAGTATAGACATTCTGTATCTTCTTCTTCTGTGCCTTTTCGCTTTTTCGGTTTTTCAAGTTCTCTTTATTGTTATTTTTGTCATTTACTTTTTGTTTGTTACATGTGGTTTTAGTTTCTACCTATTTTAGTTTTCCTCTCATTCTTTTTTATATAGAAAAGCAGTAATAATAGCTGCTTTTCCCCTTCTTCGAACTTGTCTTGGTCTTTTTTCGGCGAATCGCGAATAAGGCATTAACTTTTTCGGGCTAACCAGATGGAATGCATCATTATCTATATAATCATTTACTGTTGCCTGCTTGAGACATGAGGTTGAAGCAGTTGGTGGAGGTGGAGAGTTTGCTAAATGATTTACGGCGGTGTAGCCATTTAAGCATCAGGAAATGACAACATTACTGTTTTTGGAACTGTACTATAAAAAAATAGTTAATGTTGAATGCAATCTCAATACAAACTGAATAACAACTCAGCGGATAAGATCGGGTACCTACCCCGTCTTGCCCCACATAAGTGTCCCATCTTTCCCAAACTGGACTTAAAAGTTGTATTGAATTTTTAGAGGTTATAAATCAAAAGAAACCGGCATGAATTAATGAGTTTACAATAGTAAAATAAATACAAATTAACAAAAAAAATATGTCACACATTATGTTTATCATACATTATAACAGTCATGCACTTTATATGCTTCAATAATTAGATAAAACCACTTCAAATTTAAAAAATGTACTTACCATGAAGAATCGTGCGCTCCTTCGAACAAACTTTTTGCGACTCTAACAAGTACTGATAAATACGACTAGATGGCGTCAAAATAACTTTTCAATTAATACTGTATTATATATTTTTGGAGGGTCCCCATCTTACCTCGCTACCCCGTCTTACCCCACCTTCCCATAGAGGTCATTTAATTTTGTAGGAATAGCTTAACATTAAAAAAGCCAGCAAATTATTAAACTCCAAACCTATTTAAAATACCTTAGGAGGTAGTGTAGGTGGGTACGCAATGTTATTAAATTGTCAGAATACAGAAATAAAAATTTTCATGCTATTCAATTCGCTTCCGTTGCGGATATATTTTAACTTTTATCCTTCCTGCTTAAAAGTGGAAGGATAAATTGTGTAAGTAGGTAAACTTTGTATTTAAATTTATTTATTTTGGTCTATAGGTATATAGGTATTATTATTATGGTATATATTATAGGTCATTTCTGTTTTCCGCGTAAAAGTTGAACATATTTTTTTTTTCTTAAGATTATTTAATCATCATTAAGCTTAAAAAGCGAACTCTTAAAAATATGTATCTAGGTAATAGGAAAACATTATACCAAATCTCTAGTTAAATCTTTAACACTTTTATTACATTTTTACAATAACTCAGTAAGTACCTACAACAATAAACCTAACCCCAATAAACATTTACTCACGCATACTAGCCACGGTAATATGATCGTAACATCGATATTACGCGCTATGTTAACCCTAGAAAGATAGTCTGCGTAAATTGACGCATGCATTCTTGAAATATTGCTCTCTCTTTCTAAATAGCGCGAATCCGTCGCTGTGCGTTTAGACATCTCAGTCGCCGCTTGGAGCTCCCGTGAGGCGTGCTTGTCAATTTGCTTAAGTGTCACTGTATTTTGAACTATACGATATAATGATCATGTTACTTAGTGATTTAATATTAACTTGATACGATAATTATATTGTTTTTCATGCTATTATATATTATATATATTATTTTTTGTTTATGATAATTGTCTAAATAAATAATTATTTTTTATATATCCTCTCTGCTCTTCTGCAAAGCGATGACGAGCTTGTTGGTGAGGATTCTGACAGTGAAATATCAGATCACGTAAGTGAAGATGACGTCCAGAGCGATACAGAAGAAGCGTTTATAGATGAGGTACATGAAGTGCAGCCAACGTCAAGCGGTAGTGAAATATTAGACGAACAAAATGTTATTGAACAACCAGGTTCTTCATTGGCTTCTAACAAAATCTTGACCTTGCCACAGAGGACTATTAGAGGTAAGAATAAACATTGTTGGTCAACTTCAAAGTCCACGAGGCGTAGCCGAGTCTCTGCACTGAACATTGTCAGATCTCAAAGAGGTCCGACGCGTATGTGCCGCAATATATATGACCCACTTTTATGCTTCAAACTATTTTTTACTGATGAGATAATTTCGGAAATTGTAAAATGGACAAATGCTGAGATATCATTGAAACGTCGGGAATCTATGACAGGTGCTACATTTCGTGACACGAATGAAGATGAAATCTATGCTTTCTTTGGTATTCTGGTAATGACAGCAGTGAGAAAAGATAACCACATGTCCACAGATGACCTCTTTGATCGATCTTTGTCAATGGTGTACGTCTCTGTAATGAGTCGTGATCGTTTTGATTTTTTGATACGATGTCTTAGAATGGATGACAAAAGTATACGGCCCACACTTCGAGAAAACGATGTATTTACTCCTGTTAGAAAAATATGGGATCTCTTTATCCATCAGTGCATACAAAATTACACTCCAGGGGCTCATTTGACCATAGATGAACAGTTACTTGGTTTTAGAGGACGGTGTCCGTTTAGGATGTATATCCCAAACAAGCCAAGTAAGTATGGAATAAAAATCCTCATGATGTGTGACAGTGGTACAAAGTATATGATAAATGGAATGCCTTATTTGGGAAGAGGAACACAGACCAACGGAGTACCACTCGGTGAATACTACGTGAAGGAGTTATCAAAGCCTGTGCACGGTAGTTGTCGTAATATTACGTGTGACAATTGGTTCACCTCAATCCCTTTGGCAAAAAACTTACTACAAGAACCGTATAAGTTAACCATTGTGGGAACCGTGCGATCAAACAAACGCGAGATACCGGAAGTACTGAAAAACAGTCGCTCCAGGCCAGTGGGAACATCGATGTTTTGTTTTGACGGACCCCTTACTCTCGTCTCATATAAACCGAAGCCAGCTAAGATGGTATACTTATTATCATCTTGTGATGAGGATGCTTCTATCAACGAAAGTACCGGTAAACCGCAAATGGTTATGTATTATAATCAAACTAAAGGCGGAGTGGACACGCTAGACCAAATGTGTTCTGTGATGACCTGCAGTAGGAAGACGAATAGGTGGCCTATGGCATTATTGTACGGAATGATAAACATTGCCTGCATAAATTCTTTTATTATATACAGCCATAATGTCAGTAGCAAGGGAGAAAAGGTTCAAAGTCGCAAAAAATTTATGAGAAACCTTTACATGAGCCTGACGTCATCGTTTATGCGTAAGCGTTTAGAAGCTCCTACTTTGAAGAGATATTTGCGCGATAATATCTCTAATATTTTGCCAAATGAAGTGCCTGGTACATCAGATGACAGTACTGAAGAGCCAGTAACGAAAAAACGTACTTACTGTACTTACTGCCCCTCTAAAATAAGGCGAAAGGCAAATGCATCGTGCAAAAAATGCAAAAAAGTTATTTGTCGAGAGCATAATATTGATATGTGCCAAAGTTGTTTCTGACTGACTAATAAGTATAATTTGTTTCTATTATGTATAAGTTAAGCTAATTACTTATTTTATAATACAACATGACTGTTTTTAAAGTACAAAATAAGTTTATTTTTGTAAAAGAGAGAATGTTTAAAAGTTTTGTTACTTTATAGAAGAAATTTTGAGTTTTTGTTTTTTTTTAATAAATAAATAAACATAAATAAATAGTTTGTTGAATTTATTATTAGTATGTAAGTGTAAATATAATAAAACTTAATATCTATTCAAATTAATAAATAAACCTCGATATACAGACCGATAAAACACATGCGTCAATTTTACGCATGATTATCTTTAACGTACGTCACAATATGATTATCTTTCTAGGGGGTTAAGCAACATTCACCATACATTTTACGACAACACAACAAGCGTTGCATTTTACAGATAAGACTAACACGATAAGGTTTTGACAAAAAATGCTGTTACAGTGAATTTAACACTTATCTACTAACATAGACATTTAACGGAATGTTAACTTGTACCTGAAAAAACCTATTTGCAATGAAAATACTGTTTTACATCTAAGTATCAGGTACTTGGATAATAGGTATCCAAATTGAAGCCGTAAAAGACAACAGTCTTCTACGCTGTGTATACTTGTACCTTTATTATGAATCAATTGACCCAAATTTTGCGTATCTAATGATAAATTGCATACTCGATCCCCTACATAGATATCGATAATGATAAATTATGATTCAATATAGATATTACAACAAGAATGTACTTATCATCCAATCAATTAAAATTACTCTAAAAGTGGGCTAAAGAAAATATTAAATATCTAGAAAATATTAACTTTCTGGAATCGATATGCACGACCTTTAACCAACCCACCCATACTATAATACCCTAATTCCCTCCCTACCTGTGAAAGATATTACCGAACTCTTTTGATAAAAGAGTTTGCTTACGACTTTTCTATATTAAGGTTTAGGTATATATTTAGCAATTAAAATGAAAAATTCAAGGCCACCTGTAATAATTTTACTCGTTGTTCGTGTATGTAAACAATATTAACATACATTTTATACATTTAGCAAGATTAAAGCAACTAATGTGAAAAGCCCACGACTTCGATAATACACGTAACATCAGAGCGTCTTCTCTCTTTCTAACCAGTGATAAACTGTATTTCTATCACTTTCTGATGCCATGTGCAGTAGCGATTGGCGGCTACGTTAACATTATTATCAATGTCATGAATGAACTTTCTCGGTCATTTAAAGACAATAGAATAATTGTCAGTGAGTAAGCTTGTTCAATTTGACTAGTTAGATAAAGGTTTTTAAGCATATATTACGCTATCGCCAATTCACTTAGGTAATCTCGATCTAAAAAATGTATGAAAACACAACAGAGGTTTTCATGTTCAAATTTTCCCGCTAGCTGAATCATTATTCTCATGCAGTGTGTTCAATTCCTATTTGCTAATGCTCCACCAATAGGAGCTTTCCATCTGTCTGGCGTAATTTTATGTAGAACGTCATTAGCTGTTCTTTGCCCTCCCCTTTGCACTCACGGGGCTTTACCTGATAAAAAAGTATTCCTATCTCACTTCCTCATTTCCCAATACATTTACGTTTCAACGCCTTCTCTTTCACGCCTTAGGTCTTTACATTGGTCTGAGAAGGATACGAAATAACTGAAGCTTACTAACCGGTCGAAGTAATAATAGAGAATTCGCCAAATTTTGAAGTTATTCGTGGCCAGTCCTTTGAACGTAGAGGTGGTTGTGTGAATCAAAATGAAGTCCTTAGTGCTAGCTGTTGTCAGTTTACTGGCAATTTCATCAATAAATTGTGAAGTGTTCTTTGAGGAGAAATTCCCTGATGGTAAGTGTGTGATTTTTATTCAAAAACGTTGATTTTGAGCCGTACCGGCATGCCGCGTGTGCTATCGATTGCCCACTAGACTATCGGCAGCCGGTTATTTTAGGGATATGTATGTAAAATAATATATATGTTATTTCAGACTCATGGGAATCCAACTGGGTGTACAGTGAGCATCCCGGAAAAGAGTTCGGCAAGTTCAAGCTGACTGCTGGAAAGTTCTACAATGACCCGGAGGCAGATAAAGGTAGGTGGCGACCGGCCCCTTCTAATGTCGCTTACATTATTACATTCACATTTAACATGATCTACCTATGCGATGTTCAAATCTTATATGTTCACATACGCATTAGTTATTTTCCCAACACTGCGAGCCTGAGGCCACTGAACTCTGTTAAACAATCCCAATTAAACAATGGGCTCGTTGACATAAACACGACGCTCCGGTATGCCGCTCTACATTTCTGGTGTGTTGGTACTTGTCAGGTCTGCAGACGTCCGAAGACGCGCGGTTCTACGCGTTGTCCCGCAAGTTCAAGCCGTTCAGCAACGAGGGCAAGCCCCTGGTGGTGCAGTTCTCCGTGAAGCACGAGCAGGACATCGACTGCGGCGGCGGCTACCTGAAGGTGTTCGACTGCAAGTTGGAGCAGAAGGACATGCATGGCGAGACCCCCTACGAGATTATGTTCGGCCCCGACATCTGCGGTCCTGGTACCAAGAAGGTAGGAATCACTTTTTTGTTTAACTTGTTATAGGTACTTTACAGGTATCGTCATCACTTCAGTATGTATATGAAGTCAATAGATGTTCAAAAAAAATCATCAAAAATGTAGTATATACTAGTGCAACAAAAACTATACTAGTATTGTAAATTTGTTCAAGCAAAAATAGTATGTCCAATGTCCATACAAATTCTAGTTAACAGGATAAAAAGTATATTCTTCAAAGTAAAAGATTACAAAAAGTTGAGTAACCAGCTAATGGATAATATAACAAAACTAGTAAAACCTGTTTAACACACTGCTGTCTGTTAAATAATCACCATAACTTGAACATTTTTATTCATAAACATTTTAATTACTTCATTATTAAATTGGACCATTTGCTAAATTAGGTAGATAATATATTATGTTCAAATTTTTTACACATTGTTTAAAATATCAAACGCAATTGTTGAAAAACAAATAAGTTATTTAACATTTGGAAGCCACAACAATAATTTATATTGTCTTTAATATTTTATTAAACATTACAACAGTTTGAAAATATTTCAGGTGTATTGGACAGTTTATCAGCATTACATTGTCTTAAAAGTCTTTTATCACCATAGTAATTGTAACAAACTGCTTGTAAACTTTAATCAGATAAGGATATTTTTGTTCTAGTGAGACACTTCATGTTTATACTTTAAATTGCTAACATCATTTTAAAGAATTTAAATATGTCTGGCATTAAATTTTCAATTTTACTTTTACTTTTGGTCAATGAGTAAATTCTACCATAACTATTTCACAATAAAATAAAATGGTAGCAACTTTAACCGTATAAGAAAAGATAAATTACAACCAAATAGATTCGAAGGGGTGGCCAAAATATGTATAGGATACATAACCAGCATTAAACTTTATTTAACACATACACCCTGTATTAGTAACTTGATATTTTTCTTTGCTTTGCGATCGATTGGATCAAAAGCCGCAATCGACCGATTGGCCACCTCTGTTCACTAAGGTAATTCTCATGTTCCTTAGGAATACATGCACATGTCACTTATTTCAAGGCAATATACAGTAGTTAAAATTTACATAATAAAGCATTGCTTTATTCAAAGGTACGCCGAGAAAAATGCGAAACTCATTACGAATGATAGTAAATGACAGTAATTTAGAAAAGACGCGAAACTTTACATAGGTATTTCAAGTAATTTAAATGAATTTTCAGCCATAATTCTAATAAGTAAATCTACATATCATATTTAGAACATTAAAATTGGCGAAGGCAATTCCAAAGCAGAACATTGATGATGATGATTATGAGAACTCATAAATTAATAACGACAGTTTTATGGTTAGCATCCCGAGTTAAAAGTGTGTATTCAATATTATTTAATACGATAAAATCACTTTACTAAGAAACATAATTAAAATAGCGCCGAAATTGGGTTTCAAAATTTAAATACTTTGATTTTGTATCCTCTTGTTTTTGTTTATTTTAGAGCATTATAGCACTTTCATATCTAGCAACTTGGGTAAAAAAATCTCATAGACGCTCAATTAGTTTAGCGCGTGTGAGAGTGTTTCGCCTCTTACAAAGACAAATGAATAATTAATTCAGTATGATAATAGATGCATAATCATTGAATATGTTAAAACATCGGAGAAAGGTGTGTGCAATATGCAGCGCCTGACAGCAACTATCGATTTTCGCACGGGTCACTATTTCTATACTTAGATCGATACGTTTTATAACATAATAGTCAATGGAGCATTAAGCATTAGGATATTGCGTAACAACGTCTTCCGATCGGCGATTTCACACTGCTGAACGATACTGTCTGCTTATAACAATAAATCAATTTGGCTCCAATTAGCTTTAGCTAACGATTTCTCGTTTTTAAAAGGAATCGTACATCAGAAAATTGAATCTAAAACGTTTTATTTACTTAACTGTGTCTCAAAAACTGTTAACACTATACATAAACTTCTAATAAAATAGAAGTACAAAAATAGGCACATATCTGTGAATTACGCTAAGTTCAACCACAAACACCAAAGGTGAACAACCTTTCACCAATGTAAGGAGTTGCATCTTATAAGTTCATTCTCCTTTGTATAGGTGCACGTGATCTTCAGCTACAAGGGCAAGAACCACCTCATCAAGAAGGACATCCGCTGCAAGGATGATGTCTACACTCACTTGTACACTCTGATCGTGAAGCCCGACAACACCTATGAGGTGCTCATTGACAATGAGAAGGTTGAGTCCGGAGAGCTGGAGGCCGACTGGGACTTCCTTCCCCCCAAGAAGATCAAGGTAAGGATGATAAATGAAGGTTCTTATTGTTTGAAAGATGGGTTTCACTTTGGTCTACATGATCATCAAATTGACCTTATTAGCTCTTTCAATTAATCACATTTTCTAGGAACTGGTGAATTATAAATTAAAAAATGGGTTGTAATGTACTTGATAGCTTATGACCTAATCACATTAGTAGTTATCGAAACATTGTTAAAAACGGTTAATTTATTTCTCCCTTCAAATTGACATAATTTTCTTACCACAAATTGTCTAAGAAAACATGTGATAGCAACAACATCAAAAACCCTTCTGACCAATAAATTCCCATCTAGGACCCCGAAGCCAAGAAGCCCGAAGACTGGGACGACAGGCCCACCATCCCCGACCCTGAGGACAAGAAACCTGAGGACTGGGACAAGCCCGAGCACATCCCCGACCCTGATGCTACCAAGCCTGAGGACTGGGACGATGAGATGGACGGCGAGTGGGAGCCACCCATGATCGATAACCCTGACTACAAGGGCGTCTGGGCACCTAAGCAGGTAAATTGTCTTTTAGATCTTGGTTTTCTTAGCCTTAGTTTGTATCTGTTTAGATGAAACCCGACAGCGATATTTCAATATTTTTTGTGGTTTGGTCTTTTATGGTGCAAAAACAACCAACAGCAAAACCTATTTCTTTTTTCATATGTATGCATTTTCAGTTAGCTCCATTATTCCTTCACAATAGTTGGTTGAATTGGGTAAAGCTATTTCAGAAATTACAGAGCATGCTTCAACATTATGAGTATTGTAGATTTATATTTTAGTGCACAGAAATAAAAACCGGTTCTCATTATACACAAGATCGTCATAGAAGAGAAAGCTATTAGGACAATAGTGACTACTTGCGGCTGATGCTTTGGGAGGATTATATTTAGCTAAACTGTTAAAACATATGTAATAGGTAAATCATTTTTTTGCTCGAAGCAGTGCATTTCTTTGACCGTAAAATTGATTATAGGTTCGCGTTATCGATTTTAAAATTAGTAAGACAGTAAGTGTCGGTTCATAATCGATTATCCACGGTTTGTGGTCAACACAATTCTTCTTATCTCAAAATTGCACTCAAATCTCCTTTCAATTTCGCAGTCGCACCGTGTCTAAATCTAATTAAAACTATAGAAAGTGTCATTGAATCATTTGATGACGTCACGCCACACTATTCAGTCGTGTGTCGACGTTTGCCTAACGTTTATTGACCCGCCTCAGCTATACTCGCTACTTACCGTTATAATGTGAAAATTGAATTCATTGACTGGCCAGACGAGAGGCTAGTGCCATATCGAGGCGTAAATAATAGTTCAATATACTCTGTGTGTATAATGTAGTCTCGCACAACGTACCGTTAATGCGCTTTTGCTATTCACGCAGTTGTTGCGTCACCACAAAAAATGCCTACTGTAACTGTAACCCAGATTTTGTTGTTAGAAAAACAGTCATCGGTTCAATAGGTGTTCGTCTTATTGTTATTGGTTAGGAAATGAATAGAACTTGAAAAGGTATTACAATTTCCTCTTTTTCCATAGATCGACAACCCTGCCTACAAGGGAC
Organism: Trichoplusia ni; assembly: GCF_003590095.1. Classification (NCBI taxonomy): domain Eukaryota; kingdom Metazoa; phylum Arthropoda; class Insecta; order Lepidoptera; family Noctuidae; genus Trichoplusia; species Trichoplusia ni. The sequence goes on from NC_039494.1 coordinate 3,981,358, forward strand.
CGTGGGTACACCCCGAGATCGACAACCCTGAGTACACCTCTGACCCCAACTTGTACAAGCGCGACGAGCTCTGCTCCGTCGGTCTGGACTTGTGGCAGGTCAAGTCTGGCACCATCTTCGACAACTTCCTCATTGGTGACAACATTGAGGAGGCCGCCGAACGCGGTGAGGAGCTCAAGAAGAGGTTAGAAGGTGAAAAGAAGATGAAGAGCGAGCAGGATGAGGCCGAGAGGGAGAAGGAGAAGGCAGACAAGCCTGATGACGAGGAGGATGATGAGGATCTGGATGATGAGCAAGCCGACAATGTGCCTGCAGTAAGTTGAGAATACTTTGATAGCACTATAGCAGCTATTAGAATGATATGGGGAATAGCTCACTAGCGACGATAATTGTTACCATTTGAACTTATCAGGGATCTAAATTGACCTTGATAATAATAATAGCATATTAAAATGGCCGCCGAACGTACCACAGTCGTTGAAACGTGGTTTTTGTTATGTAGCCTTTATGAAACGTAACGACTTTTTGTTAAAATAATATCTCGGCATATTTTGTTTCTTATTTCTTGGCATTATAATCATCTTTTGTGTTATAATTAGAATTCCTTACAATATTTAAGTCCTCGATACGTCACAATGGAAGTACTCATTTGCGTTTGTCTTTATTCTAATTTGGACTTGTTTTGTTACAGGAGGACCACGATGAGCTGTAAACTGTGTCAATGTGTGTGTAAAGACAATAAGTATCGTCGGGTACATACTTGAGCGTGTGTGTGTGCGCTGAATGTGCGTGAGCGCATGGTAACGTTCCAAAAACTTGAAGAAGTTCTCTATAGTGTTTTATAGTGTGTTTCGTTCCAGTCTTCTCTTTCAATATGTATGATAACATGCTGTAAAATTTTATTCATAATTTAATCATACTAGTTTCTTGTATCGTAATGCGTGTGATGGCTCGAAATATTCCAAGTTGGGGTTTTAATATTTATTTTTTCTGGCCCAACGTACATTTTGTATAAAGGTTGAAATCACGCTCAGTTTTTATTGTATTAATGTTAATACGGCACTGTGTGTCGTCGAGTGCAGGGATTTATTGTACACTGTTAGTGCTGTAGCCTAAATTTTTTGTAAGAATTTGACTAATGTTGTAGAATAAATCTGTGAGTGAAAGTTTCTCATTTATGTTGTGAAACGAGTCTGATTAAAATTAATATATTAAATTTATTTTGTGTTTTTACTCCTTTATGGCTAGTCAGTGAGTTGCAGCAACAGTTATTGTTGGTTATATTGTGTTTTCTCAAATATTTGATATGCTTTGGAAAGATGTGTAAAAAATAATGATGTTATTTCTTACATTGTCGGAACAGTTTCATTGCGGGATAAAAGTAGGATGTTTCAATAAAAAATCCAAAACCATATTGTTTTGTATTACTTATAATATACCAAACAATACCAAAGTACTAAAGACTGAAGTTCAGTAAATTAGAAACATTAAAACTGTCAAGCAATTTAGATAAAAACCTTACATAATTCATAATTAGCTTGTCCGCTGGGTTCTTAATCTGACTGTCTCTACTGCGACCGCCAGGCCTCCATAAAACTGTTTGAATCAGAATTAATAAACATTACAACCTAATCATGCACTACAACTAAAATAAATAAGTAGATAAAACTGAAATAAAATTAGGATATTATTAGTTCGAAACTTCTACACTAGATGTCACTATAACAAGGATTTTGTGTATAGGAAACTGCTGTTCAGCGCCATCTGTTGTTGGTTGCATTGCACCTTCAACTTGAAAGTCGCTGAGAGCTTGAGAAGACGTCTGTTTAACCGTTTACTTACGCCAATTTCGAATAACTGAAAAATAAAGCAATTATTTATGTAAAAAAAACAATTATAATACATAAACTTTTAATATTATGGAAGCAAAAGTAGTTCTGCAAAACGAATGCGTTTCATAAATCAATCACAGAGGGCAGTACTATAAACTAATATAATGTTCGAGTGTATGTAACATATGCATATATATATATACACTCGAATATATATCCTATAATAATATCCAAGTCAGGATATATATATATATATCCTGACCGATTTCGGCCACAGCGACTTGGATCTACGCCTAATTTTGAGAGCTTCGCTGGTGTGCTCTCCAGTGACTGAGAAAGGAGGCGGACTATAAACTAATATAACATTCAGTACAACAGTCAAAATAGACTCTTCTGAAGAACTAACGACAACTTATTTGAAAACATACGTATTTTAAATTAACAGTTCATGTACATCTGGCAATAAGACTTGTCCGCTGTGTTTTACCGGTGCAAAATTAACGCCTTTTTTCCAGAATTCAAATCATTGACTCCTTCCGCTATCATTGGCTCCTATCTCAGACTTACACTAAATAAAATAGCCTCATGATTTTGCACTTGGTGTACTAGGGCCTTAACCTTCTCGTTCCAGATCCAGCTAACGCCTGCAAAGAACATGATAGCAACGCAACATACTTACGTTGCTCAAACTGACTGATTTTCTTCTCCTTCAACCGATTAAACTCTTCGATTAACTCTGGGGCTTCTGTCGGCTTGCCTGTCGTAGTTTCAATATCCTTGTGTTTATAATCTTTCCAAAAGCACGGGTCTGGTGCAGCTGATACTATAAAAAAGGGGAAAGATTGAAATAAATAATAAATTAAGTCAATACAAGGCATCTAAAGTTACTTTTTGCTTTGTGTAACTGCTTTATCACGATTATTTGTCTAATTTGGACATATTTTAATGAAAATTTTTGAGTGGCGTTAAAACTTCATTACATAATTTTTTTAAATTCTTAAGCCTTGAATTTTAATGTTTTGTTATCACACTCACCTTCATTATTGGATACGTAGATAAGCACCTGTAAAAGTAATAATTTATATACATATACATAAATAAATATTAAGGTTATTAAATAAATATTAGTGTGTACTTATATAACAAAAGCCGTAAGGGGTCCTTAGTGACTATGTCTTATAATCTCGGATCTATTGTTACCGCACCTTGGGGTTCGCTTTTCTTACTATTTTAGTATGACCCATTTAGAGGCCCTTTAAAATAAAGAGTCGAGGCCCGATTATTATTGTCAAATGTAGAGGGCGCTTTTAAATACGCGAGGCGAGTTACTTGAAGAGGGTTACGAACTAGACAGGGATAATAGGTATTCAATAAGAACACCTTAAATATGATGATGTATAAATTATCGCATTTATGAATTGTGTCGTAAAAATGAAGTATTCATTTAGTTGTGACTTATATTCGAATCTTAAAGCAATCAGTTTTAGTCGTCAGTCATATGTTGTCTTAGACACTATATTAATTTAAATCGCCTCTTCTTTTCAGGGGATAGCTAATCGTCTGCTTAGTTTACTTTTTCACAAGTTATGAAAAAGGAGATTTGATTTTTATTGTCTAATGTGCGTTTAGGGGCTGTGGGACACAACACAATCATGCCAGCGCCATCATAACCTATTTTTAACGTAATTCAATAAAGGCTTTACAGCATTCATCTTTCAAAATTGTATGCACTATTTTATTAAGTAAGATTGCCTTCGAGACAGGCTCTGCTATTATGCTTTGAACAAAATCAACAACCATCAAACTTATGGGTAGAAAAATTTAATAATAAAATTGAGTGGTTGAGGACATCACGCCAAATCCTCTGAACGCGATGTCACGCGTTCGATCTCCGCGTAGAACAAGCATTTGCGTAATTCACAAATGTTTGTGCTGAGTCTGGGTGCTTTTGCGTATATGACTTTTATGTTTGTGAAAACCCTCGCGACACGAGGATTAAATGCCGCAAACGTTTTTTGAAATATAACGAAACATTTAAATATACATACCAAAGTCGTGAAACCGATCACAAATAACTGAATACTGTTCATGTTTGCGCTGTGAGAGAAACAGATATGACCATAACACAGTGTGTGTTGTGTATATTTATACGGGGCGACACACGCTCCCGCCACGCCCTGTTACACGGGTATTAAGAAAAATAATAGTTCCGTAATCCGTATATTATCTATACATAAGTATAAATATACTAATTAATTCGGTAAACACATTTTTATTTTACAAACTTGGAATTTGTAGTGTAAACAATGTTGATACTGTGATCGTTCGGTGGTTGTTTTCGTTTTTGATTCGCAGATTCGATTCCTATCTTAATAATTTTAAAGTATTTCATCAAATGTACTCATAGTTTGAATTATTAAAATATTCTGTATCTGTATAACCAATCACCACAAATCTAATGACATTTGTATTTCTAGAGAAATATGCATCATTTAAAATGCTACCAACACCACATGAACCATCTATTTATCACCGTCATTCAAAAGTGTTGACATTAACACTTACACAAATGATTTGTGGTATGAATAGTTCACACTGTCACAAAATCTATTCTCGTCATCTTGAGTGAAGGGCAATCCCATCCAGGGCCCCAATTCTGCTATTTACAATGCCCGATGAATGAATGGCAATTGGATGAAATTTTAAGTAATTCCTATACTCTTAAGCATTTTGCCACACAAAAATGGGAAATTCATTGTATTGCCCGTGTGTGTTCCACCCCGTACTAAATTTTCAATTATTTTGTTGAAAAAATGCTTATACGAATAGTGAAAATTTAATCCAATGTTCATTAATTAATCGGCCATTGTAAGTAGCAGAATGGGGACCCAGGTTTAGAAACAATAACTATCGTTCATACGTTCCCTTCAAGTTTATTTCGAGCGCAGTTTTATATGACACGCCTCAATATAACACGGCTTTGTTTTCTCAGCCACCCCTTATATTAACTATGTCATACTAACACTACAATCTTGAAAATATACCTTGTTATATTTAAATAAGGTTGGGAATTGGTTGGGGGTTAAAAGGTCTAAGGGTAAGTTTGGATCCCTCAAGGCAAAGTGATAACATGAAGTGTCAACATTTGCCCTGCATCGTGGATATCCGGTGTCGACTGACACGACCGAGTTTTGTCTATGGTAGGAGGAATGCCGAGAAATGAATGATACCTACTTTTTTGCTCGGACGCGGCAGATAAATTGAATGTGAGATAAAAATGAAGAATGGAATTGATATTTATATAGTGCTTCACTTTTGGTGTCTTAGTTTTAATTAATCAAGTGTCATTTGTCAAAAATAATTCGGTTATAATCAGCATTTAGCGACGGCTTGTTGCAAACAGTCACGAATTTGCAGTTTAGAACATAACTAGCAGGTGGAGCAGACGCTAACTTCAGAATTTTCTTTCAGGGTATATTTACTTGTTTGTATACAATTGCTCTCATTACTAAAATGCTGCTCTCATACAATTGCAATCGCAATAAATTATTTTTGATCTCCTTTCACTAACTCCTCAAAACCTTAATCCAGATTTATAAACAACATTTTTCGAGAAAGACCCTCTCCTTTCAGCTACTTAGCAAATTATCGAGATAGCCATGTAAACACTAGCAGCGTCGTATCCATTTTCCCGAGCACTGAAACATAAGAGCCCTGTATAAAAATCCAGGAAATGTTACCAGCCTCGCTACAAAGCTAACAAGAATTTATACCCGCAACGAGCACGACATTTTTACAATCCTCGTAAACTGCGCTCCGTTTTACGCTGGAGTCGGACAATATGACATATTTATGCTAGGGCAGGGACGCCGGGAGCGAGAATCGATGTTAACTCGATTAGGGGAATGGACATCATTAGAACCCCTCTTGGAGATAAAAGTGAAATAAGAAGTTACGGGAAATGCGAATATATGACTCAGACGTTCGGTGGACCGAGAAGTTATGAATCATGATGCTACTGTAGGTAGTTACTTATGTTTCGAAGTGACTTTCCAATTCAATGATATTGATTAATTATTATGTGTGTGAATTTTATTGAGTGCTCAGTAAGCTGTAAAATGTTTATGTTTTTCGCTTACCTGATCTTTATTGGTACCTATTTAAACATTGAGAAGTAAATGCTTGTACTAACTGTAAGCCTTATTGAATGGCTGAACGGTTTATAAAGCCATCAAATTTTGACGTTTTGTTATGCTGTAACTGGCTACTTATATTCAATCATGCAGCCATTAATTAATACGAGCGGAAAGAAAAAAAAAACAAAAACTATGTTCCTCTTCTCGTGCTACAGCCAGTGACTATGGCAATTATATCTACATTTAAATAACGATTATAACGCATATACAAATATATAAAGGTATGCACATTACATCCTATGAGGTAATAACTCCTCTGAACAAGCCCAGGAGCTGAGAGAGCAAAGCTGTGGTCCTCGGGGAAACGATCATGTACCTCCATAATTAATTACCTACGTAAGGGAGTCCTCGCACTATGGGGAATAAAGATTTACATAAGTGCACCACTGGATTTAAGAGCACTTTAATATCGGGTACGCCATAACGTAGGTACCGACTAGGAAAATAAAGACAAATTTTATATTTATTCGAAATTATAAGAAAATACCAATACGTGAGATGCCTTGTAAAATAATTTATAAGGAAATAAGTGGTAATATGAAATAAAATACTATAAGTAACATACTATGTGAAAACCCTTGGCCATGCTTCAAATGACATGCCACGAGATGATAAACAGACCCAAGACAAACTAGCAAGAAATCCAATAAAAAGACAAGGAAAGATTTAATAATTCAATTTGTAACTCAATTCTTAACAAACTGGCTCATTATGACAATTAAGCTTCTAAGAACGAGTGATTATTCATGATTTTTTTTAAGCATCACTAGCGCCATCTCTTATTACACTATAGGTACTAATCTAGTTGCGCTGGCGACGACTGTGCCGTAGCGAAAGCATTTGTTTCAGTTTGGCGCGCTTTTGACACGGGCGCCATGTTTATTGTCAAGGTCATAATATTTGAAGATGGCTACTTGATAAACTGTGATTCATATTTAACGGTCACATGGTTATTTTTAACCAAGTACTTTCTGCGCAGATTCTACTGTAGCTACTTTATTTGAGAAGATTTTAAGTAACATTGAAGTGTACCTTCATACAAAACAAAACATTATCATCATCATATTAGCTTTTTCCTGGGCTCCCAGTGTAACGTCGCGTCTATGGCCAACTTACTAATTGTCCATGGACGCGGCGACAGTGGTCCACCCTAGTGCCTAAACGTCAAGATGTGAGAGGCTACGTCACATTCCCTCTCGATCGCCATAACTGGCGGCTGCTGCCACGACTCCTAAGATGTAATTATACCCCAATCTTGGGTGAGTTTCTATGTATATTGCTAAACTAAGTGTGTGCCGTGTACGGGATAGCCTACTTCATATTAATTTTCACATATTTAATCCCATTCTGCTTGTTCTGTTTCGCTCGCTTGGCCGACCACGCGGTCTTAGGTTATCCCATGCATGCGGGCTGCATTGCCCTTGTTCTCAATAGTGTTAAGTGAATACTCAGTGTGCCTTCAGCTGTTACTAGCCTCCTGCCACCCCTTTAAAGGCTAAAATGAGCTCTGGATAGTGTAAGCACTTTATTGCATCAGCCTTGAGCACGTGTCATTGCACCCATCTGCCTTGTAAACCGCTGCGATGTGTGAGCTTTCCCTTTCCCTGCCTCTGTGCTGCCCTGGGGACCACTAGGGGAGCATCCACATCGCATGCGGGCCAACATCTTCGGCACCGCTAACCTACGCACCTCTATGCACGCTTCCAGGGGTCACCCTACGGGTTACCGCCGTCCCACTACCTTCTGCGGGTCCCGCTCTCCAGCCGGCGGCTAAGCACCTACTGGTGGCCGCGGCCGTTGTCACGCCAGCGACCCCAGCTTCTGGGCAGCTACAGCCAGCTCCCGGGCCGCTCATCCAGCTTCCGTGCCGCTCAGCCAGCCTCTGCCCGCTCACCGGGCCGCTCAGCCATCTTCAGCCAGCTTCCGTGCATCTTCAGCCAGCTTCCGTGCAGCTTCAGCCAGCTCACCGGGCACCCTACGTGGACCCCCCAGGGACGGTACCCCCTCACTCATATAAAAGCGAGGACTAAATTACCTGTGCCACAAACCCGCGACCTAGCCGGACCTAATTCTATTAAAGACCTTTTTGGAGATCTACCTCTGGTTTTCTTTCTCCCTAATTGGTTAACGGTCCGCACAGCCTACCTGTGCGGCCCTCACCGTTACAGTGGCGTCCAATCTTTACTGGCACAGGTACTTAGGTTGTCGCTTGGCTGCATCGCAGCGGTATTATTTAAATTCAACTATAATCTAATATAATAATTTAATTTAATGAACATAATATAATCTAACACTATAATTTATTAATAATTAATTAAAGATTATAATTAATGTTTAACTAAGAATCAATACTATAATTAATTAATTAATCTCAATAATTGTTCTTATTGGTTATCCTTATAACTGATACTGTAATTATCAAAATATTTCATTAATTCTGTAAGTCTGTGTTGTAACACTCAACTGTGTAATTGGTTATAATCTAATCAGTTCCAATTGTTTAACTACCACTCATTGGTTCTTGTTGTATAAAATGGGAACTCACCCAATCAATTTTATTCACCTAAGAAAAGCTGAACTTGCCTATGAAGTACTTATCAGAGGTGGAGTAACTGACACTTGTATAGAACTTAGAAAACAAATGAATTAATTAATAGACTTTTAACTATTTCACTTTAAATAATAACTTAAAACTTAATAAGGTTACATGTTTCAAACTAATTAACTGTAAAGAATAACTTCAACACTTACCTTAAGAAAAATGTAAACATGCTTAACTTAATTATTTAACTATAAAAAATAACTCAAACTGACTTCACCCTAAATATTTTAAACTACCTACCTCAACTAAATACTTGATTTGACAGAACTAAAACTACATTGATAATAGCTAAACATACACAATAAAAAATCTAATTCTACTATACCCACCCACTACTATTACACATAGCTACTCTTATTTACACCTATTGGTCTACTCCAATAGTTTATATGATGATGGCCTACCCCATACATTGTATTACTGCATATTAAATATATACTTTGGACAAAGGTCCTACACCTTTGGTATCCTACAGAGCGGTTGATTACTCTTAAAATAAGCCCTAATCACAAACATAATTTAAATATTCTACTATTTATACTAAAGGTCCTACACCTTTGGTATCCTACAGAGCGGTTGATTACTCTTAAAATAAGCCCTAATCACAAACATAATTTAAATATTCTACTATTTATACTAAAGGTCCTACACATTTGGGATCCTACAGAGCGGTTGATTACTCTCTAAATAAGCCCTAATCACAAACATAACTTATATATTTTACTTCTTTATCTTCAATCTATCAATAAGTAGCTAGTGGGTGGTTAGTAGAATTCATTTTTCTGGCGTTGTCTTTGCGAATGCTGTGGATCTTAAGGGATGATATATTTTTGGCAGAGCAGGTCTCTAGGACAACTACCCTTAAACGTTATATTTATCTAATTGTTACCATAATAATAATTATGTTTAACTACTATAATAAACCTTAATGTTTAAAAATCAATTGGCTGAAAGCTGATGGTTGTTGCATGTATCCTAGTTATTGAAAATTAATTAAGGTATTTTTCGTGCCCTTGTATCTCTTCTACTGGAACCCTTCGGGTCACACTATGACACGTCATACTTACACTTACACTGTGAATCAAACTGAGTAGCTTATTTAAGCATGATGTTGCCGTAGTTTAAATGGAGGGCAGCAGTCAGTCCCTATATAGTTGGTGATCGAGCGGTGAGATTCTAGCGGATTTTGTTGAGCAAAATCCTTTTTTTGCGGGGGGGGTACTGTAACGTCGCGTCTATGGCCAACTTACTAATTGTCCATGGACGCGGCGACAGTGGTCCACCCTAGTGCCTAAACGTCAAGATGTGAGAGGCTACGTCACATTCCCTCTCGATCGCCATAACTGGCGGCTGCTGCCACGACTCCTAAGATGTAATTATACCCCAATCTTGGGTGAGTTTCTATGTATATTGCTAAACTAAGTGTGTGCCGTGTACGGGATAGCCTACTTCATATTAATTTTCACATATTTAATCCCATTCTGCTTGTTCTGTTTCGCTCGCTTGGCCGACCACGCGGTCTTAGGTTATCCCATGCATGCGGGCTGCATTGCCCTTGTTCTCAATAGTGTTAAGTGAATACTCAGTGTGCCTTCAGCTGTTACTAGCCTCCTGCCACCCCTTTAAAGGCTAAAATGAGCTCTGGATAGTGTAAGCACTTTATTGCATCAGCCTTGAGCACGTGTCATTGCACCCATCTGCCTTGTAAACCGCTGCGATGTGTGAGCTTTCCCTTTCCCTGCCTCTGTGCTGCCCTGGGGACCACTAGGGGAGCATCCACATCGCATGCGGGCCAACATCTTCGGCACCGCTAACCTACGCACCTCTATGCACGCTTCCAGGGGTCACCCTACGGGTTACCGCCGTCCCACTACCTTCTGCGGGTCCCGCTCTCCAGCCGGCGGCTAAGCACCTACTGGTGGCCGCGGCCGTTGTCACGCCAGCGACCCCAGCTTCTGGGCAGCTACAGCCAGCTCCCGGGCCGCTCATCCAGCTTCCGTGCCGCTCAGCCAGCCTCTGCCCGCTCACCGGGCCGCTCAGCCATCTTCAGCCAGCTTCCGTGCATCTTCAGCCAGCTTCCGTGCAGCTTCAGCCAGCTCACCGGGCACCCTACGTGGACCCCCCAGGGACGGTACCCCCTCACTCATATAAAAGCGAGGACTAAATTACCTGTGCCACAAACCCGCGACCTAGCCGGACCTAATTCTATTAAAGACCTTTTTGGAGATCTACCTCTGGTTTTCTTTCTCCCTAATTGGTTAACGGTCCGCACAGCCTACCTGTGCGGCCCTCACCGTTACACCAGTCTAACCAAAATCCGGATGCAGCTACCTAATTACCAGACTTTTACAAGGAGCGACTGCCAATCTTACCTGCTCAACCCAATTACCTGGGCAACACGATACCCCTTAGTTAGCCTGGTTGTCAGACCTTCCAGCTCCTGACTACCCGTAACGACGGTCAAACATGCGTAAATAGCAGCTGGAACCCAAAACTTAACGTGCCTTCCGAAACTCAGAAGTACTCGTTATGACAAAGATGGTAACCCATCCATGGAACGACTGTATCACTTAACTTATGCGGTTGTAGTTTCCCATGCATATGATATTATCAAACTGGTTAATTTTAAACGTTCCTAGTTACTCATTACGATCATACGTATTTATTACTATTATTACTAATAGCGGAGTAATGTAGCTTCTTTACAATTTAACAGAAATATTTTAACTTGACTTGACCATTGTATTCTCTATCATGATTCATTTCTAAGAAACTATTGTTTAATTGTCGATAAGGCTTTGCGACTGTAAACTGGCATCCGGATGATGCGTATAACGCCTTTAAGTAACATTTTAAGTCGAATTTTATAGATAAGAATTTAAAAGAAACACATTTAGGTAAAAAAAGAAACTGCTGTAATACCAAGATGATGATAGACGGTATTTAGCTACAAATAAGCATTTATAATGTAATTACATACCTACCACAATTGAACTATGGAGTCGACTCACTTCAACTAAATACCCTCAAAATATTAAAATGTCAAACTTTTCAAGGCTTTTGAAAACTACAAAAAATCAAGAGCCGACTTTATTGCGTACCGATCTAAAGTCACAGAGATGGCTTTTTAAGACTTTTGCTTCATTAAATCTAAATGTAATTGGTAACACTTCGACTAAAATTATTATTAAGTATTGCGTGTTTGCGACGCATATTCTTACCTTAATGTCTCAATTTTGTACAACTCGTCCTTATGTATTTCTGGGTCACAAGCACGTAATAAAAGTTATTTTCTTTCTTTCTTTCTTTCTAAAAGGTCGTCAAAACTTAAATTGAAGATATCAAATATCATGCATTTCCCACTATCCCCTACAGAAAAAAGACATAACAATGGAACTTTCTAGAAACCTGAAGTTCCACCTTCAAGTTAATTAAAGCATCATGAAGCCCAGCTCTGCATGCCGCTCACGTTCTCAAACTAAGTTACCGAGGTCAGGGCAACAATAAAGACAAACGTTTCAGGAAGAAAAGTTAAAATGAAACGTATCAGTTACATTATTTTAATGAATCGAATTACATCGAATGTAAGTTTTGATTAAAATTAGAAGGGATTGTTTTGTTTTGTATTGCTGGCAAACGGATACAAGGCATACAAGCTTAGAATTTGATTATGAGTAAAGATGTTTATTTTTTTAATTATGGCCACAAGTTGACATTCATAAACCTCATCAGTTTTTTTTCAAGCCACAGTAATTGCTATGAAAAGAACTTCTTCAAATTTCTGCACCACCTTCAAAAAGCCTTTGCGATTTTAAGGAAGAATCTATGGTGCATAGTTCAAGCTACTTTCTGCCTGTATATTTAAAAGCCAATATCTACATCTTACTAAGATTATTCGATTACATAATTATGTTTAATTCATCACGCCATCTCTCCGTCTTTTAAAACCGTAGCAAGATGCTCCGGTTTCGGTACAAACAGAAAAATATAAATTCACATAAATAAATACGAGGAAACAGTAAAGTATCATATTTACGAGATGCGCTAACTGCAGCCCCGTATAATGAGCACCACTTTACCGCTGCTCAGCGTTTGGAGCGGTGTCAGCGTTCTGCTCTGCCTCCTAAGAAAAGTGCGTGAAGATATAGATAAAATGCACCTGTACCTGCATGCCAGACGTATTGTGAGCCAAGATAGAAATATTTTTAAGACACATTTTTGTCACCGCTGTGCAAGAGTCATGCGTTAGCTCAAAGAATTCATCCTAATTATTTTGAATTGTGTTTAGCATTTTTTTTAATTTACTCAATTGTTATATGTTATAAATAAGCAGCTATTTTTAGATCTTAATTATTTTTTGGAACAGACGCGTGTCAGGCATTCATCCCTTTATCATATAATTGTCTCTACCATAGAGGTCACCGACATGAAACAAATTAAAATGTACAATGACAAGAGAATCTTTCATTTGTTTTTTTATGAAAACGAGAGTTAAAAAAAAGTATTGTAAGTACTGTAAATATTTTGTACTTGAATTGGATCACGAGTGCTACCAGATACGTCCCGATCCAAAAAGCAATGTTTTCTAAAGGGCTGTTCAGAATGAATCCATTTTCACACGTTTACATTATTACAACCCACTCTAACATATAAAATTTTACCGCTAATCCTACAATTACAATAAATAACGGTAGTTATCGAGGCTCATGTTCTAGCGTACCTAGAAAACTACATTAATAATTTAAACACCTATTTCCTGGAACACTAATTAATGAAGGAAACGTTAGCCTGAAACCTCCGGAGGATTTCGTCATCGAATTATTTTGGGGAACACGGACTTGCTAATTTGAGGATATAGGTCCCTAGTGATGGGCAAGTCTAGCTGTTTCTAACCAGGTACTAAAGCTAAAGTATAATTAATGACCAATTAGTGGATATTGACATTTGGACAAGCCTTTTATTTTGGGACCTACATTTTATTATACAATACATATATCTAAAAGAGCTTTTCATAGATACTTCTTACCTACACATAATATAATATATCTTATACTCTACTAAACTTGAGAAACACGTATATATGTGTTATAGCCGTATCTAATAAAAACTTTTTTGCAAGTAAACGAAATAGGCTAAAGTAAAAAGAGGTATGATTTATTGAGTGTAGTATAGCATATTTCCCATGGGTGTTGTTGGGGGATTAAAGTGAGTTTTTCAGCTGTTCCCGCGTTTATTGCCGTATTAACTGGGCTAGCCATGTTGGAGGGCAATCAATTCTTGTCCAATTACATTGTTGCGATGTTAAAACAGTTTTACGGACACATGTTTGGTCAGCTCTCACGGTTTTAAACCCCCATTTGTGATTTACAACTCGACAATTAACCTTATTTTCGATTTCCAGTATAATATACTGAATGGTACATCACGTGTACATCGTTGCTATTCGATAGAACATTGTCACGTGGAAACCAATATTTAAAGTATGAAGGTTTTACTCTATTTATGGATAGTCTGCATTGCTTAAAATATGTCGGTATATGGAAAAGTACGATAATTGTAAAACGTTGCCTATGATTACTAAAAAAAACAACAATTTGTCTCTAGCTTGAAGCATACTTTTGAGAATTTATTATTCTTGCCAGCGAACAATTGCAAGTTATTTTTTTCAGCACCCTCTAGTTATAACTCCCTTAATGAATAAAAGATATAGCATTTTCTACATACATCGGCAATTTCAATTATAAGATCGATTTATTAATGTCACTGGGGGGACCCACCCCAAACCCAACGTAATTTGATAACCTGAAATCCTGATCCAATATCTGGAAAATGGACGGACAATATTTAGTGAACTGTTAAATCTAATTTGTGTAACAAGGAGGTTTAGTTGTTGACATAACTATCGTGTAAGTTTGTCTTTAAGGCCCCTAATTCAATTAATCTTGTTGTGGAAGAGAGACGCAGATACGCGGTGAAGAATGCTGTCTCGCTTTAAATACAACAAGAATAGATACGAATAATTACATCATAGTAAAAGATTGATAAATGTGACATTAATGATTCTAATTGTCAAAAAACAAAAAATTCCCACTGAGTTATTCCATTTTTTTTATTAGCTTTACATAAATAAATCACTTATTTACTATTTAAACTGCTCGAATTTCAAAATCAAACTAATCCATCCATAGCCAATTCATGTTTATGCTTATAATAAATATTTTTAAAATTTTACCTTTATGAGAAACTTGTTATTTACTTACATATTATAGTCGTTCTTAATCCGGATTCTGGATGCATGCTAATTAATATTGCGAGACCGGTCTAAACTGGAGCTTACCGAGACATCTTAAATGAAGACTGTAGCAGTTGTAGAAAAGAGACACCGATATACGCTGGGTAGTGCTTTGTCCCGCTTCCACATCTGCAACATTATCATATTAAGAAATAGTGGTAGGGCTTGTGGTCAAAGATCTTGATTTATCCGCGGTTTGGTTACAACTATAATACTCTACCAACGCCCGGAAAATGTAAGCGGTGCCGTATTGCTTTGACAACGCTACGATCATAATATTATTGTTTATTTGCATTAATGCAACATCAACTATCATTAGTCGTGCATCTGGTTTAGCTCTTGAATAAATAAACACACTTTAGATGATAATATTTTCCCGTTCCCGTTGTCTTGTTATAGTAAAAGTACCAATGATATGTGGTAATTTAGGTTAGGAGCTATTTAAAAGCCTATGTTGGAATACAGTTATCTACATTTTGCGTAAGGAAGTAAAAACCTTCTTCAATACTTTCATTTCTCTTCCAAATCATTAGGCTTTAAGGATATTTCTAAAACTTTGGCTTGTTTATTTCAAGAGATAATAATGAATACATTTTTATAGAAAGTTGATGTACCTACCTGTACTGTGTGTTATGCTGACGACATTCAAAATATTATACATTTTTAATATTTTATCGAAAAATAACTGAATTTCTATCAGCAGCTCTGAGAGTCACATTATTGCAGTTTTCTATTATATATTCAGAATTACTTCTTCAAGAAGGGTGCTTGTCCCAAATTAACTTAATTAAAGAGATTTCTATTCAGCTCACGATGCATTTCCAAAATAATTTCATGTAAATAAATAAAGATGATACTGTCTTTATTCTCCATGTTGTATTCTACAATAGCTCTTGTTTATAATCTATGCAACTTGCTAATACAGGGCCAGTTGGTGACTCATAGGGCTGAAGGCCTCTCACGTATTGGACCTCCTTGTATAATCGTGAACATGTAAAGATGAAATTAATAATTGTATTTGTGATACGAAATCTTGGGGTAGTTATTCTTATGCTGAATTGAGGTCCCAGGGCACCAAGACCTTTTGGATTCAAGCGATCTGTGTGTGTGTTTGTTAGTATAAAATGTAGAGTCGAAAAATTCTTAAAATCTGTATTTTGCACTGGACGTCATGCAATTTTTTCGGAAAAATTCAATCAGCACCATTACTACACCCCATAGCTAACATCACTCTAGGCAAGTGAGGTTTCTGCAAAGAAAATTCTGAAATGTTTCTTATTTCCTTTTTTTTTAAATAGACTCTCCGTTAGGGAACTTAATCCAAATTAAGGAAATTCAATCCTTTAAGGATTTTCACAAACATTCACATGCGCAAAGACACCCTTACCAACCTATGATTGTCAAACATCTAAGAGGCTGATATGTGCCTATTGCTTATCACCCAGTATCACGCCCTAGTATCATCAGTTCGCATCGTTCGCAATCACCTAGATGCAAGTATCGCGGAACTGGCCCGCCGGTGAGCTGCTCCCAAACTCAAGTCGCCGACCTTACTGCTGCAGCCCGTACTACGGTACAAGGTACTAGTGGTTTTCATGTATTGGCTGGTGTACATCGACGGCTAAGTTAGATAAGTTAGCTTAAGACGGTTTTATTAAAAGGATTTGGTTATATGGAGAGTAAACTGTCATGTGGCGAATGGAGTAGGATATGCGGTCTTATAAGTGTTTTCTTTTGGTAAAATTTTTCGTATCTGTTTCTGTTTTCTGGGGAATTCGTTGGTGTGATTTAGGTTGAATTTGTAGTTTTCAGTGGTTGTTAGGTTTCTAATACAGTCTATTCACGAAGTTCGATATCTGCCACCGTGTGTACGCAATGTACGCAAAATATAAGTAACTCTCGCAGTACGTAGGTCCGTGGTACGGAGGCGCTAAGCCCCGCTTCCCTCAGTAGTGAGGGCGTCCCTCAGTCCTCTCGCTCACCTCGTGCGAAGCGCACGCCTCTCGCGACACAACCAGTGCCGGAAAAAAACAGTTCAATTTTTTTATTTAGAAAAAAACCGTGCTGTGTTTTGGAAAATTCTAAGATAACATTGGATTTTTATTTCTGTAAGTATTATTTGATATTGTTTTAGGTGACAGAAGTGAAAGCTTAGAGCTTTGAAGGCTTAGCTTAGGCCATTCGAAAGGTGAATGATTCGGAGCGACTTGCTCTACGTTCTATATTATTGTAAATATTTGGGACATGTGTTAGTCGAACTCCTTAGTAAACTGTTACAACTATTTACATGTGGGGTATAGATCTGTATTCCTTGAGTGGCGGTGAGGTATTTGGATCAGCTGAAGATTTCCCGGTTTTAAATTGAAGTTTGTCAGAAGTAGGCTTTCGTAAAGATTGAAATGCTGATACATTAAATAACCTTAATAAAATGCTTTTCCTTATAGAGGCTTTAAAGAACGTAATTTAATAATCTACGTAGTTTAGATATTTGAAAAATTATGAATCGATCATAATTCAAGAAAAAAAGAAATTAGATGCAGTAATTGTTTAATAAGTTTTCTTTTAAGAACATCGCTAGTTTTGTAATGTAATCAAAAAAAGAAACAAATTAGGTCTCTTCAAAACAACTATTAATCTAGTTTTTTTGTTGTTTGCTAAACGAACAATCGCAATTAAGTGTTTTCATTAGCAATTTGCATATTTCGTTATAATTATTCAGCGGTTTTCTTGGGTAATAGTGAATATTCAACATTTTCACGAGTCTGATGATTAAGATATGTTACTAAACGTGTTAATTAATAAAATTAAGCAATTACGTTCAAATATTTATGTGTTTACACGAAACGATTTCTGAAATAAAATTAAAGAATTGGACTGTAATAACATTTGCAGGATTTTATAATTGAGTAGGTACTGAAAGATTTTTTAAATAAGTAACTGAATGTTTCTAGTACATTATTTTTTGTAATACTCAGGTTTAATGCCTTTCTTATCTCTAAAAAGGCTTGCATTACGATATCTTACTTTTTTACAGTTGGCAACATGCATTTCTCAACAGTAATTTACACTATTAAAAATTCACTTTAAAAATACATGTTATGTAAAGTGAATTAAGTTGGATTGATAAAACATATCGTAACTTTTAACCACAAAGTTATTTAATAGTTTTTATTTTGTAAGATAAATTTAAAATTTGTTTGTCAGATTTACATAATCTTTGTAATATGAGCAAACATTTTTCATGGCCTCGCTATAAATTCTACAGGGTCTAAAAAAAAAAAAGCAGTGGTTCATGAAATGAAACCTCCTTTCAAGAATAATGCCTTTATAAATCCAAATTTAAATATTTCGGTGGTTCTTTTTGAAAGCTGTATATAACATTATGTTTAAAGAAATGCAGTTGTTGATGCATGTTTTGTGATTACCATTGCGCCCTTTGTTTGCCAATTAGTTCGTTGACACACAGAGACCGACTGACACTAGTTAATGGTAATCAAACAGCGGGCTTTGAATACTAACCAGTCGGAAACTCCACGGAAAACGTCATCGGCGGACCATAGACGAGACTTTTATTTTTAACGAGTAATCTGTGCATGGTTGTTTTTGGTTGCGTTAAATGTGAATTATAAGGTTGTTTAGAACAACAACTATGTATTTTTTTTAAGAGTTTTGCAACTATAACTAACTTTCATATGCATTTAAATAATAACTCTAATGGCGATGGTAACTTAATGCTTATAGATTTTTATAACACTCGTTTCCTAAGTGAAATATTTAAGTAGTTTTTATTTACTTTAATAATTTAATGACTTGCACGATGTATTATTGTCCAAGATGAGAAGCAACTTTCAATGGAACCTGTGTTTAAACTTATTAAACACGGCATCATAAAACACGTACTTCATATAAATAAATAACTGCAAAATTTGTGAATATTTTCTGCTCAGTATTTAAAAATAAATCCATAATGCTTAAGCTTAAAGCACGAAAGCAATCTAATAAAAGTATAAACTTGAATATTAATTAATTTCTTTTTGATACACCGGTCACGAATTCATGATGCATCATTAAGACAAGACTAGTTCAGCACAAAAAGTAAAATCTCCCCATTAATGAAACAAAAAAATAGTTACGGAATATTTATTTCGTCAATGACAAAGAAAAGTAAGTTATTGGAATAAGTCTGATTGTGTGCTATCATGTAGGTATAGAAGCAAAACAAAATATTTTATACTGTACTTAATATTAAGCATGCCATGCATGTAACAAAATGATTCGACAATAATACTTACTAATTTAAGTAAAAAAAAGCATAGGTTTGGCACGTTTAAAGTTGTCTAAAGTCCAAAATACAGAGAAGATTAACATAATTAATAATCCTCTATTAGAATAATATTACAAATAAACGAGGAAAAAGAACCTATCAATTTTCTAACATCGTTCTTGTGGCCATATTGTTCTTTTGGCCTCAAAGTACTTTATGACTTATCACTTACCTACTGTTTACCAACATTTAGCTACTTATAGAAAGTAATGTGTCGTAAATTCTGGTTCCTTAAGGAAGGTTCCAGAAGGTCGGGTCACGTCTGTGTACTGTGGGCAAAGAGTGGAGTCGTTTTAAGTGATATTTGTGACCCGACCTCACTTACTGGCTGTTTTATTAGTATTTACTGGGGAAATTCGCCATTTTTTTGCCATTTAGTGGATACTGTTTTAGCTTCTTTTAGTATGTGGGTACCAGTTTTATGGTATATCTGATATATGAGTTATGAGTTCATATGAAAAATTGTTTCATCTGGTATTCTGAAATCATTATTATTAAAAGAGTTAAGAAATAGAATTTTCGGTACAAACTAAGTCTAACCAACTTTTGTTTTAAGAAAAATATATATAAATCCTTGTATACTCCATATAAAACACAACTTACTCTACTTCTTTAAAAATGGTAGAGACAGCTTGAGAATACTATACGACGAATTAAAACTATTTGACATTTCCTAAGTTCAGTTTTCAGCTAAAACACTCAGCCAATAGAGCTTTGACATAAAAGAAGTCGGTATTTATTACCAGCATCGTGATACGTATCACAAACTCAAATGCATGGTGTTTCCTGACATTAGATCCTAGTTTTCTGGTATTTTCCGGAATTTTCTCATACTATCTGCACATTCGAAGCCTTTAAATTAGAGAGCTTCAGGTACAGGCATAGCAAGCTTACAAAGCTTGGAGTCGTTTTATGTGTATCAGATCTTTTACGCAAAACTTTTTGTTGTGAACTTTTTAGTAGAGACATTAATAGATGACGTATTTGAATTTAAAAAGAATTAATGAATAAAACTGTTTTTATTGCATTTGTATTTAAAAGTATTTCAGCAATATTAATAGCAGCAATCGATGTGACTTACCTTGAATCAACAGATATTTTGCGGCGCGCGGCGTAGTAAAGTAGAAAATAGGCATTATAAAATATAATAAAATAGTTTATCGCTGATAACGAAACAAATAAAACTATAACTACTGATGTTTTAATCAAATAAGTCGCTTTATCTTAATACCAGCGGATGATGATAAATTATATGAAAATCCATCCAAGAATAGACGAAAATTATTAGAGATAATATTTAAAATTGTTTTTCCAACAATAATCATATTTATTTAGTTTTTTTACTCAACTTTGGATAAAATTTGTTATTGAAGCCGATTATTGATTAGTTGTCTATTTTATTTGACAGTATTTATAGGATTAATACTCATTCACATTATTTTTCTTATTACTTAAGATGCTAAGACGACAATTCATAATCAATTAGCACAGTCTGAATTACCTACATAGGGAAGGAAATACATCAGAGTTTACCGTCTTGTATTTCACTCTACTTATAGATTAGCAGATAGGCTGAACAAATCCTCCAAAAAATAAGATAAATGATATCTATAAAACACAAACACAAATTTTTACTAACCCCTGTAAAAATCCAGTGCCATGTCAACCGACACCATTACTTCGTGTTATATAGTCTGTGGTTCATGAAGAATGATTGTTTTCCTTTGTCAACAAAGTGACAGTTGCGTTTTTGATATTTTTTTGTTCTATTTCGTGGATGCGGGTTCTTAATTTGAAATGTCTGTTTAGATGAACATTTATTTTGTAGTGTGTTAATAATATTTTAATATTAACAAAGACGTTGTGTTCTGAATAGATGTTTGATTATTGTAACTTTGGATCTTATTTGTGTTAATTTCAGTCTGAAAATGTTATTATAAAAATTTAAGTAAATAATTATTCAGTCATGAAAATTAAAACACAATTAAAATTGACTCTTCACCGCTTATTATTTTGAGAAACTAACTTGGAACATACAAAAAAATATATACTTCATGTGCAATTGTTTTCCTAAATACGACACCAGAAATCAGGGGGGAAACGATTTTTTAAAAAAATACACCGTAATATGCATCCGCAAACAAATAAAATTTTCTTGTCATATTTTGACAGGACCGCAGGCTAAATTAAAATACCCATAAGCTGAACATTAGATTCCATCCAGCCAGCTATCTTCGCACTCTACATTTTATAATTTGTTTTTAAAAGTAATCTAGCGACATAGATGGCTGTATGTTAAATCAGTTGAACTTTACGCGCCTCCCACTCGCTGCCTACGCCTTGCACTTTCCTTATACGCCGCGTTATGGTCTGCTGATCTCGTATTAAGCTTTTATTGTTATACTAAACTATAACGAGCTGACAACAAATGGTGACGTCTGCAAAACTTGGGTTCTTTATTATGTAACTTGATCTTGTTAAAATAAATCATTTCATTTGTGTTTGCTTGAATTGGGATGTTTTTGAAATGGATCAAAAGTGATATAAAATATTTGGAGTAATTGGGATTTTGTATATTAAAATATCGTGTTATGCAAACTCAGATCAATGTCCTTGTCCGAGAGTATTCATTAGCATCATACCAACATTAGCGATTCACGTGATTGCAATTAGACATTACTGACAACTTTCTAAGAAAAGTAATAACGGCATGAAAAATAAAACATGAAACGTGTGGCAACACTCGGTGTCACCAAACACAAGTTGCTAAACAAATAAAAGCTCATGAGTTCTAATTTCAAATAACAGTACATGACGATATAAAATCGATGCAGTGCAGAATTGCAAATCCAGTTTTGACAAGCGCTGTAATGTTTGTAACCGATCATTTGAGCTTCAAAATCGAGCCAATAAGGACACGAGGTTGCACAAAACGCGAAACGTTTGGCACAACGTATTATCGATATTTATACAGTAAACTTGTATCTCAGCACAAACCGGTCTTAAGTCACCAGGTACCGCCGCGGCTAACTCGCGCGTTTGCGTCCACTTTACATTGTTTAAATCACAGGGGCGGGCCGGTAACGTGGCGAGGTGAGTTGGGCACTCGCCGCGGTGACTCACCAGGCTGTAGATGCATAGATACGTATAGGTGTGCATTTGACCGATGAGTCAGCTGCTTGCTGAGAATCAGGATTGCATCTTAACGATGACGACAACTTTTCCTATCCGTGCATTATCCCCATCTCGTCTATCTGTCGCAGTGATTCAACGTGCATTAACGGTTTCAATAATATCGGAACAATGTAAATAAAAAGTGCTCGTCCAATACCGTACGCTTGGTGAAGCGAGTAATCGATTATCGATTTATCGCCATCACAATTACCTATTAGGTATTTATTATTTCACGTGCTTAATTCGTTCGTCAAAATTGACGTATTACAGAATAATACAAAATTCTCACTTTAAAAAAATTAACGTTGTTATTTGATCTTATTTCCCATCAGACTAATCGACATGCCTATATTATGCGAGCAAGGCTTAACAAATGAAGTTCATTAGTCACCAACAGTGCAATCTCCAATTCCTAGACTAGAATGTTTAGTACCCAAGTAATAGGACTAATAATATGCATTCAGGACACATTTAGACCCATTTAATTTAACATCTGTCACAGTTAATTAAATAAAAAAACTAATCAAATTAATTAACTTTATCGCAAGATCTTTTAACGTGACAAAAAATAATGACAGAATAAAATTCCCGCCCATTTTTTGCCGACCATAGATAATATAAAATGTAATGCGCTACGGGCTTGTCACTCGCATCGGTCACGGAACCCCTATTTACATTAAATTTGACCCATTTCTCATATGATTACCCACAGTCAGACCAAATTGATCTACAGTGAATTAACGCTAATGGAATGGCCAGAATTATTTTAATTAATTATCTGTACGCCGATCTGAGTATTACAAAAAATAAAGTACGTAATTAGTAATTAGTTTGCGATTTTCCCGCGTACTTTGCACATGTTATGTTGTAGCGTAAACAATCGTGTAAGAAATATTTCATGAGTTTTGTGGTTAAAGTTCTATTATCTTTTTTTATCACAACAATTTATAGTCTAAAGGCTTAAAAAAGCATGTACATATTTATAGTTTCCTTACTGTTGGTAATATACAGCACTATAATTTATTTCTTGAATTTAAGCGTTTCCTTCTCTAAGATTTTGTTGTTCAGGTAGGTTTAGCTCCAAATTTCAGGAAGAGAGAATGTTTGTGAGAACATAATTTCTACTCAAAATCCAAAAACCGTTTAAAAATGATTTAAATTATAATTAAATACTACAACAATAAAAACCCGGATTGACCTAAATAAGCCTTTTATGGTAAACTTTTTGATATCCCGACAATGTTAGATTCGACATCAAACAGGGCTTTACCTTATCTACATGTTAAATATATCTAACATTAAATGCATGGGGAGATAGCATATGAATATAGGTCACAAAAGTATTAAATTAGGTCACTTCTAGCGGTGTTAGTTCTGCCAATGTTCGTATAAATTGACATTAGATGGGTTGTTGCGAAACGATACATTTTTGATGAGCTGAGTGGCATGAACATGGCGGCTAATGGTCAGTCAGGGGTTGTGAAAAATACGAGCTTATTTTAAGTGGGAGGTATTGGAAACTGACCTTAATCATTTAAGCTGAAATTGATTTTGTTTTGAAGAGGCTTAGATACATTTTCCAACGTACGATAAACATTTGCCTGTATTAAAGTTGTTTTTAAAATACTGGCTATTCGAATGTTTCAATGAAATAGTGTAATTGTACTCATTAAGTCGTTGACGTCATAGTATGATGTAGAATCGCCAGTTGTTAGTTTTGTGACAGCAACAACTTGGTAAAAGTTCTGAGAAATGAATGTGAAGACAGAAGTAAAATGATGCACGTGTAACACGATCCATCGGATCTCGGCAGTCGAGCGCAAACGCTCTGATTTCTGTAACTCGCGCTCAATGTAAAGTACTCGAATTACACGACGACAACATTCTCGTTTCGTTTTCTAATCACTTTTATTGCATTTTTACTTACTTGTCTGTAATATGACGCGTGACATCACTGGCTCTCGTACCATAATGTCACAACATGTTTTTATTGTATTGTTAGGCAAGTGCAATCTCGTATACAGCCTGACATGTCATTTGCTACGGATCTCTTTGAAAATTTTGCAACTTGTACGTTGTAAACTTCATACATTTTAATTGCTATGATGGTTTACGAGCAGAGTATGTTAGATAACTTTACTGTATGCTGAACAGTGAACACAGCCTATTAAAAGTAATATCTGCAGATATTGTCTGAAATGGCGTTCATTGAAACTGTGTTCACCGCAGCGAAACGTCTAGTTATTCGAACGGTCTAGCGAATTGGTGTTTGTGTTTTTATGAAATACCTGTTTCTTTTTATCATTTGAGTGAGACAAAAGTCTCTTTTTTGTCGCCTAAATATAACGACAATAGTTTTACGTCAAAGACTGCGTACAAGACATTGGTTGTCAATGGTTTCCAACTTCTCATATAATACTGTATTGTAACTAATAATTCATTTTGAAGACTTGTGTTTTCTCTTCCCCATTTAGCTTTGCCGGTAAAGGCTGTTGGGTCATAAATTGTATAAGCCAAGAGTTAGCGGCTGCGCTAGAACCGGTTCTGAAGACAATGGGAGCTGCAAGGTCTCTCGCGTCACGCATCAGAATTAGCGATCTCAGACCGAGATGTGTCTCAATAAAATACTAATAGTCGTATTTTAGAAGTTCAGATTGAGTCGGAACAAATTGCTTCGTAGTTATTCTTAGGTTGACTAATTGCAAACCAAGGACTATTAGATGAATTAGAAATCAAATACTTAACCGCAAGAGAGTGTGGTAGTAAGCTAATATAAAAAGGGGTTCTTTTTAAACTGGCTTTTATTTATTTCGAATTAAAGTACTTGTAAGGCAATCCAAACTAATTTTAACTCGATGGTGTTTTTTCGCGGAGCGGCTATGGCCACCCATGGTTCAAGTTCCTGTGTCATATTGCAAATTGCATTATCAATAGTTTAATCGAACACCAGGAAGTGGATCAAATTCAACTTGCAAGATTTGATTACAGACCGACAGACAAACAAACGACAAGTGAAGCTAAATAAAAACTTGTTAGTAAGTTAAGTATAAAGGCCCTTAACGTTACTTTGTATGAATGTGGAGCTATTGCTTACTATGATAAACATGTGTACTTATATTAAATACATTATATAGATAATTAACACCCAGACACATAAAAAATGATCGTGCTCATCACACAAACAAATTTCCTGAGTGAGAACATTTATACAATAAGAGAACATTCGAGTATCATCTGGGGGAGGAAAACTCTTCTTTTGTCAAGACTGCAGACGATAAACTTGGTGTGGATGAATGAATGGAAATAACTTCACTTCACTATTAGACGAGACTTAAGCTTTTCATGTGTCTAGACTCCATAAAAAAGGAGGGGTGCCGTTTTCCACCCTTCAGGGATTAGGACCTAATTTTGTAATTGTTTGTAGAAATATGAAATAACGTGGCGAGATTTCAAAAGTATAGTAAGATTTGTGGTGTTTATTTGACTCTATTTTCAAAGCAATAAAGGTTATATTTGCTAATCTCAAAACATAAAATCATAAACAGAAATAGATTGATCATTATCCGCGAAGGTTTTATTACACTTCAATGAGATAAATTTATCTCAACCGGTTTTCCTTGATGCGTCGTGGCAAAGTTCATGCGACTAGTCTAGTCCTTAGTCTATTGCGTGCCATAGACAAGATAGTCTCGAGGTGGAGTGACGTAATGAGCGCCGTCTTATACTTGACGGTTAGAGATTGATTGAGATTTGAATATTGTAATAAACATTATACATTATTGCATCCTAATGTTCAATTCGTCTTTAGTGAATTAATAAGCTTCCTTGTGTGAATGAATTTATTTGATCCGTGGAAAGAAATAAAATGTATAAGTTTAGGAAACATGCAGTATACAATACAATAGCAAAACTTAGTTATCAGCGTATAATAATTGAAATTCCAATAAATCTTAACAACACTAATTTGAAAAAACCAAAAAAACATTTTAAGCAATCGTTATAAAATCGATTTTATCACAATCGATTTATTTGCCGATGTTTTGACAAAAACGCTTCATAAATATTTACGACAAAGATTTAAAATTTATTTAGATCCCCGAACAATCTCATAATTATTCATCTCTTTTGATTCGCGTTTTCCTTTGAGAGCTACAGATTTAAAATTGTATTCGATTTGTCTTAAGCCACTGCTGGCAAATAAACGCGATTTTTAATTAAAAGTACTTATTAGTTAGTTACTTTCTCAATGCACTCAAAAATGTTTGCACGTTTGATTAAAACCCAAGAAACTGAAAAGGCTAGCCCAAATCAAGTGATCCACTAAAGAAAAAAAATGAATAAGTGAGAATAATATTACACCCAGGAGAAGAAAATAGTAAAGCCTTTATAACAGTTGAAAATAAAATCGTGATCTAAAGAATATGCAGTTTGCTTATCACAAAAAAAACTTCAAGAACACTCTTCTAGTGCATTCAATGTTGAATCGAAAAACATTCATCGTATGAACCAAGTGAGTGGCAAGGTGACTTATAACTTTTACACATTTGTATAAAGTTTAATAAGGTCGGGCAACTTGATAATATGAACGAACACTTGCGAAATAGTCACACTCCGGTGGAGCTCGGTGTTCGAGACATTTCAGTTTAGAAACTCACTATTCTATGTTTTGTAGAAATACTGCAAATGCATTAAGACTATTAAGAGATCTTAAAGTGTAATTAAATATGATGCTTGGGTGTAGGCAATCTCGTACAATTGTAACGTTTGAATCAAACATAAATTGTCAAAAATCTGCTCTGCTTGATCGTCACGGAAGCCCTTAGCATGTAGCCTAAAAAGATAAATAAAAAACCACACTTTACCTCGTAATTCACCGCAATCACGAAACTATTCTTCTCTACTTTCTAAAGTCCAGAACCTGTCAAAGTGTAGGAAACATCGTGAAGCGGTTACGTAAGCCGCGTCACGCCGGGACTGAGGCGGTCAGGTGCGCTAAGCCTCCAGCGACAACAAACAAACTTAACATTGCTATTGACAAACATTCGTTTCAGTGGCCCCAGCAGCGAACCCTTAGGCACTCCAACGTAAAACAGTCGTTGCCTTTATAACTACTGTCCTATTCAAATGCTCCACAAATATAAACTTTATTTAAACGCCTACAAAGTTGATAAGCCTTTGTTTAGGCCGGAAAACTAAGTTAGAGCAGTAGAAAAAGTAGGGCGACGTGGTCACGAGCTTTAGTTAGAATGTTTTATTTGGAGTCGTGACGGATGGTAGGGCAAAGGTAGGAGTTCACAGTAATTGTTACTATTAGATAAAATTGCTGGTCTCCAGACAAATAATACGGGCTCACGACAGTCTTTACAAGCGAGGCAGGCAGCCACAATGAACTCTCACTGGCGCAAGCGATGCAGAAAGCGGTTATCCTTGATTTTTTAAATCGTGGGAGCGTTCGTCGCGTTTTGATTTTAAGTACAATGGTTGCTTTGACTAAAAACGTGAGGAAGTTTCGATATATATTTTCTTTGTACATATTAATGTGCGTAACGTGTAGTTCGAAAATTGCGTGTTATTTTTTCTTGTATCGCTAAACTCCTACAGACTGGATAATGCATTGCATACCGTGAGTTCTTATTGTTTGAGAGAGAAGCTTACAGTTCAGTCTATAAAAATAAAGGAAATAATGCAAGTTCTCGGCTTAGTATACTAGCGAACATTTTCTACATACGTGAAAAAGTACGTTTCTCATTAGATTTTTATTGAAGAACAAAGTAGAGTGTTCAAAGATAGTATGGTGGAATATGAATTTAGTTTATTTTTTATCTGAAGATTATTTTCAATCGCTTTTCGAACGAACACAAAAATTTTCTGAAACAGTGCAAAAACAAATTAATATAAAGTACAAAGCTATATTGAGTAATTCTGAGTTATTTTAAATATGTATTTTAGAAAGGGAAAATAAAATAAAATTTCCTTTATTAAGAAGCATAAAATCGATTTATAATAAAATTAAATAATCAGTTATGTTAAGAAATAAGTTGCCCATATCGCCCCTATCACATTACTAAACAACATTACAAGTTTACAATTCAATAACGTTTCAAACAGAATACGATACAAAACCAATTGATTGAACCGACAGCTGTTAGGGGATGACAGCTGAACAGTATCCAATAAATTAATTAAAGGATGTTTTATCAAATGATTTATGGAAACTAATTGGGAAATAACATTGTCCAGGAAAATGTCGAATTGTATGCTCGAGGTGCAGGGTCGATCCTACAGAATGTAAAGTAATAGGCTTTCTCAAAGTTTGGTTTACTTTATTTTATTCTACGAGACCTCTGCCAAACGGTGAAGGCTTCAAGAGGAAACTTGGATTACAAATATTATAATTTGAAGTCGCCAACCCACAATGAGCTAGCGTGGTGATCAATGCTCAAACCTTCTTAATGCGGTAAGAGAGACTTATATAGGTTGGGTAATGCCTGCCCGGTAACAATCGCCTGGGCAATACCTAATCATTACCCAGGCAATTGTTTAAGAGAGATACCGCTATAAGTTTTGTAGTTTTCCGCCTCTCTTGCACAACTGCAATATTTTAACATGAGGATAAAATTGAAAGCTCGCAGGTAATAGAAGTTTATATTTAGCTAATTGCGATGCAAAATACTAAAAAAGTAACATGCACATTTGCACAAAGGCAGTTTTTGCAGTATTTTTTGTTCCCAGCCAGTGTTTTGATGTCTGATTTACTCATAAGATAATTATAATCACATTAGGAAGAGGAAGAGGTTACGTTTTGTTTTTAAAAGACAGATACAATATTAATTAAAATTTGTGATCGTAGATGCGAACGTGAGTTTTTTTGGTTTATACACTCCTTAACCGTTTAACCAATTTGGATGAAATATATGGGCATAGTTTGGACTCCAAGAAAAGGACTAAGGCTACTATTGTCGATAATTGAATCTCATTTGGTTGAAATGGGGTTTAAAGTTAGTGTATAATTATAATCATTTCAGCATTTTTGAAATGATAAAACAAACCTACTCACTACATACATAAGTCTTAGTTATTCTAATAAATCATCACTCAAATGATTTAAGTGGACAACAGCGGTGTCATCATAATTCTAAACAAAAAATACGTGAGACAGTTCTTTGAACTCTTTTCTTTGGTCCTCTTTATGTAAATTACGTTAATGCCATACATTATAATAATACGGATGTTTTGTGTAATGTTACGTCGCCAGAATATTTTAATCCCTCAGGGGATAATTAATCAGGTCGTTCCACCCTTGTGGTGTTGGTATGATGAGAGATTCAAGTGGCATGCGTGACATAACTTATTTTAACGCTAGCAGCAAACAGGGATTCTAAAACATCTATTGGTCAATCGTTTGAAACTCATGATAATAAAGGCGAAACCATTTTTTGGTTTAAATTTCAAATTCTTACCAACAACTATTCCGTGAATTTCCGTAGTTTCGATTTTCTTGCTGGTACTTCTCCATGGGAACGACACTTTGGAACTGGGCAATATTTTTTTGACTTCGTAAGCCGTCCGTCAGGCTAATTTAAATTGGAACCACGAATAGCGTTATTTGTGAGTATTTTCACATTCAGCATGATCATCATCTACCGTTCCATGAATAGCTATTGCCACGAACCACTTAATTGTGTAAAATTAATGGCCCTTTTATTTTCCTGTGTCATCAATCCGTTATACAATAAACCGCGGTCTGACCTCAGGTCAAGTACGACCATTGTGGATGTTACAAGATTCTATCTTTGGTAATCTGTATCTGTAGTCATAATGCCATTGTTATCTTCTATTTTTATATCTTCCTTGGTATTTTAATTTCGAATGGATTTAGAATCAGTTTTTGTTTTTAATATTTTACAAATAGTTTGTTCTTCTTATCCATTCTATTCGATTGCTACTTTAGTTTTCGAATTGCACTTACACGTATTCCGGGCCAAAAAAATCTGCTTTAACTTTACAAAATACAGTCTAATTCTTGTTGGCTTTACCTTCAATCTATTTAGCCTATCGAGGTCCATTGCTGGACATAGGATTTCCCCAAGTTTTTACAGAGCCAATCTCGGTCCTCCGGCATTCGCATCCAGTCCGAGCCAGCTACCATTTTTAAGGCTTTATCTTAATTTTTGGAATCACTCATTGCAATTAAATAAAATGCAGTTTTTCAGAACAACCAAAATCTAGATAAAATCCATTTCTATTGGAAGTGCAGAGAACAAAGTGTTCGTTTATATGAATGGAAGTCTCTTTCCGGTCTGCGGTACTGTGCCGTACTTATTTGTATCGAGTATAATTCAGTCTATTGTGTGAGCGGCCTTGCCTCGCCTTTCACTGCTTCGGTTGAGAAATTACGCCTAAAATTTGTACAGATGATTGTGACTACAGTGACTACAGTATCTACTCAAAGTGTATCTGTGCAAATAAAAAGTTGTTGCACAAAGTTGTTGGTTGCACCATACACCTGCTTACGAATGTTACGATATTGTTGTATTGGGACCAGCACATTCTGTTTGCATTGCAGGGAAGGTTGCACTCGCCACGGTCAGCTTTCAGTAACACTCTTACTGTTCTCTTTCGCTTGCTCAATTTGCTGATCATGGTATTATCGATATCTTCAGTGTCATCTTTAAAAGCATTAAGATTGTTAAGGTCTCTAAAAATATAATCGTTTTGCTGTGTATTGATTGTTTTTCGACTGTAGGTGTTTGGGTCTTTGGCATGATAGACATGTGAGTCACACCGAATTAAAAAGACTATACTTTTAGAGGTTCATAACCTGTAATAGTTATAAATATTAAACTAGAACAAAGACATTTTGGGTCAAACGGTAGCGATACTTCACAGGTAAATGATATGAACTAAATTGTTGGAGGAAGTAGAAAATGCGTACAACACAGTTCCATGGCCCTTAATAGTTTATTGGGTTCCAATACCTTCACGGTTATCCTAAATTGTAGGTTAACCACTTTGTTTGTTTGCCCCTTTAAGATACATTTACCTTTGAACTAACTTTTGAGGCATACGGACGTAATTAATGAGGGTTTAAATAGTTTTTTGTTCATGTTGTGGTTTTGTTTTGTAGTGAAATGTTAAAGATATCATTAATGGATGAAAAAGTGGATTGTATGGATTAAATATGATTGTGAATTTAATGTATACGTATAACAAATATAAAGGTAATAGGTTGCAATATCACGGCTTTAATTTTAAATATAAAGCAACTAGACAGCTTCAAAGTAATGAAGTTTATACAAAATGAAAATCTAATTTCTGTATTGAGTTACTTAACTATTTCCTTCAAGACTGTGGAAGTTAGTATTCAGTCTATATCGAAGTTAAGTTAATATTATATGTTTTCCCGCAAACTTTGAATCCTCATTTCATTAGTTTGGAAGTTACAGTAACTTCTGGAAAACTCGATTTCGTGTTACGAGCCTTTACAAATAAAACTTGCGTAGTTAATATAAAATTTAGTACTTCAAGTTTGTTGCTTAGTTCATTTGGTAAATACCGTTAATGATCCCTTTTACCTTTTTTTATAAGGCGGGGAATCCTTATTAACAGCTCCTTTCTCGGAGTAGTGCACAGGTATGTTTAATGTTTCCCGCGTTTTGGCTCGTGCGTGGCAATGCATAGCAATTTATCACGCATTTTTTAAAGAGATGACTTTGTAAGTAAGATTGTGAGTTGTGAAAAAGAGATGCCACTCTAAACTGTGTAGAGCACTGTCTTGCTTCCACATCTCCAAGAATCTTCTTGAGGTGTCGGTAGACCTCCAAATCACGTCATTTATTAATGATTATTGCAATTATGACCCGTCACGCTTACGTTCAGGTCAAAGAGAAAATGTTACGCGAAATAAAATAGTATCGCGTCTGGCGCTAACGTTTTACAAGTCATGGACAATGACAGGTAAAACGAATAAAGATTTCTAATCGTATTAAGTTCAAGAATAATAACATTTCAATCAATATCGAGCTATAAATATGCTTTAGAAAAACTTAATTAAGTATTAGTTACGACCAAGCTCTGGTCTTAAGTAACCGACCGTTTCGTTTGACGCTTCGGAAGTTAACATTATAAGCATGATTATAAGGAAAGAGGTTTTTATCACGTGCTTTAAAACGTGATGTAGTTTAATGATGCGCCGTTTAAATATAATTCGTATGTATCTTGCTTAGGTTCTTCACACGAGGCATGAAGTCTTTTAGATGATTTTAGTTTTAATGCACTGTCGACATGTATTTGCATAGCGGTTCAAGTACAAGTGCACAATACCTGGATGCTAAAATCATCTGGGAAGCTACAGACGCTTTTTGAACGACTTAAGCAGTTGAAAAAGCGTCATAACTCAGTACACGGCATAGAAAAATTTCTTCAACAACTGCATCACTACTTCTATAAGTCATTTTAGTTCATCCTCAAGTGACAGAGACCAGCAAAGTTCCTTTCACCAAGAGTTGTCATTTTTTACTTCATGTTTACACGAACATTGGGTATTAAGGTAACGTTACTTCACCCTACCATCATCACATATCAAGAGATTATAAGAACTGATAAGGTCAAACGTTTTCACTTAACCTTGTCACAATACCATCACATCTTGAGCATGTCATCGATATAAAGCCAAATGATACGAGTACTGAGTCACAGCATGATCTAATGCGACAATCTATATTAATATATAAAGCTGAAGAGTTTGTTTCGTTTGTTTGAACGCGCTAATCTCAGGAACTACTGGGTCAAATTGAAAAATTCTTTTTGTGTTCAATAGACCATTCATCGAAGAAGGTTTTAGGCTATATAACATCAAGCTGCAACTAATAGGAGCGAAGATACGATGGAAAATGTGGTAGAAACGGGGAAAAATATTCATCTTCGAGGGCTTCCTTTCAAAATTACCTAATTAAATCTTCTAACCACGCGGACGAAGTCGCGGGCAACAGCTAGTATTTTTATAACACGTGTTAAATAATCTCTTTATTGTTACAGGTCCATGTTTTTACACGAATAGCTGAGAAACCAGCGTACTGCGCTTTCTTCTTCCTACTAGGTTGGTATTGTTATTATAGTTGTTTTTTATAATGATTATTATAGTAATAAACGCGTGCCGACAAAACAGTAACTACTTCCCGTTTAAGAACTTCTACATAGAAATCTCTGTGTTTTTGTAAGTCTCTCAAATTCGAACACAATTGGTAGATTTTTTAGCCAGATAGTAGAGTAGTTAAGCCACGCCAAACCTACTGTGCGCGAAGTGTCGCAGGTTCTATACACGAATGCTTGTTTTGAGACTTTTTAATGACTTGAATGTTTGTGAAACCACCCGCGACACAAGTATTAAATTCTTATTGTGGAAAAAACATCTAACATTCTTGTCTATTATGACCTAAAGCTAAAATAAAATTACGTTTCTTTCTACGCTAAAAACACAATACAAAATTGAAATATTTTAACGTCTGATATTACGGAAGGGTATCAAAAAACGATATCGTGATAACTTTAACATAGCCTTATGTAAAGTGTATTATTTAATGACCTTTACGAATACCTACAGATTTTATCGCACACTTAACGTTGATTTGCGAATTTAATTGCTATGGGGTATACTTTACAAATCATTTTAATTACAGCACTGTATGGAAACTTGTTATTGTTTGAAATGAAATGAAATGAAATGAAATTATTTATTCTGCAAATAGGATATTTTTATCACTTTTACATGTCTTTTTTGAGAACGATGGAGCCGACATTTCCTAGCTGACTACCCTAAGAAGAAATGTCGAAACAAACTCAGGGGTCGCAGTCTCTTTTAAAGTCCAGACAATTTTCAAATTCGAGTGTATAAACTAATGCAGAGTATTTCAATAAATTGATAATATACCTGCATAAGGTTTATACTTACAAAAAAAAATGTATAAAAAAGATTTAAAAAAATAATAACGCAAATGAGTTGCATGTTATTAAATCAAATAATAATTAATATTAACAAAAATAAATTCATGCAAAAGCACAAAAAATGTCACATATGTATAAGATTATATGCAAAAGCACAAAACATGTCAATATTTATGTACATAAATAATGATAGCTGTATAAGCGAGCAGTTCAATCCCAAGCATTTTTATCATTTAAATAATCTGATATTTTGTAATATCCTTTTCTGGATAGTTTTAATTTAATAAAAGTTTTAAATTTCTTAGTCGGTAGCTTACGAACATGAATGGGAAGCTTGTTGTAGAAACGTATACATTGACCCATGAACGAGTTGCTTACTCTATGGAGACGAGTAGCATGTACGGCTAAATTATGTTTGTTCCTTGTATTCATTGAGTGGACATCGGACATTTGGGTTTAGGAAGTATTGGTAAGGTCTTTTAGTTTTAAAGATCGTTAATACAGTACGGTATTTGACTAAATCTAATAATGTAAATCTGTTTAGTATTTTTCGTTTTGTCTCGTAAACGGTGCAGCGATTAAAAATCTCGTAAGGCGGACTAAACACATATTTTTTTGCTAAATGCCATTGTGCAATAGGTAGCCTGTAGGATATAAGTCAGTATTTAACCCAAAAAATAATGAAAAAACGACAATATCTAAGCAAGACACTTAATTAAATGATTGAATGACTTATTTTCGTATACGTATAGTTGATACACAACCAGCAAAATTTAATGTAAATTTTACTGACTGAAACTATTTCTTCTTAACGTTGTTTCAGAACTGTAAATCACTTGAGTATTTAATGAACATCTGTGTTTTAATTGATATTAGTGCGATTTGTCACATACATAATAAACGTGTGATAATATTAATACGGCACTAAATTGTTGTCATCAACCGCCATTTTAGCAAGATGGCGTCGTAAATATGTCAATTAAACAGCTATTATCTGACATATACGATTTACTATGTTTTTTATTGTGCATTAGGCCATAGAGTTTAAACATGGGTATGAATAGATTCTTTAATGATTATTAGGAATATATTTATTAAGCTGTATGTTATATTAATTAATACACAGTTATTCTACGTGTCGTTTTTCATTTTCATTAAGTAATGGTTTTTGATTGGACTTTTATGTGAATGTAGAGGATATTATTGGTAATTGCTTAAGAAAACTACGTTGTATTTTTATTTATAACGATTTTTACTCTATTCTTACTCGCTTACTTACGAAGTTGTGAAATAAAGACACATTAAGCGTTCTTCGGCTCTGTTTTTTCTCGATTTATAAGAAAAACTACTCGAATGGAATAAAAAGGTGATTGATTACAATCATAGATCAAACATGTTTAAAAAAAACCTATATATATAATTATATTATTACTAATACAGCTAAGTAGAAAATTTCTTACATTTAATAAGTAAATATACATTCCAAGAACCATTGTGTAGTTGATAAAACATAGTTCTGTAACATCGTTTGTTATTTCTTTACCTTACCTAGTCAGTTTTGTTTCATATTTTTATAATAGCAACACTCTATTATATACCTCTTTGTATACAAGACATCAATCATTAAATTAGTTAAAAATCAATCAAATATTAGAGGCTACTAACGACCTTTGAGGTAAGTCAAATGAAACTACGAAAGTAAGAGAAAAGCTAAAGCTAAACTATCCTAAGCCTACCCTAATTCACATCAACAATAAATCTATAATATTCAAACAATCACTTGAAAATACGATAAACTGGTAAAGTCAGACTTGCAATACTGAGGGCACTGTAGGTGATGACTCAGTTCTGTTTAAAGGGTTACCGTGGGCCCGGTAAACGAACGGCAAAGGTAGAATCATGGGTCCGTCTCAGTCAGTAGGAGTCTGACACTCCCTTCTGCTCAACCCAAAGCGGAACGAGCCATGCGATGAGTTCCTATTCGAAAAAAACCATATAATAATAATAATAAAAAATACTCAGTAACATTTGTATTACTTGGTTGCTGAACTCAGGAAGTCATTTTTTAAAGTTATTTGATGACAATTCTTATCTCCCGCAAAATTTGATAAGATTATCAAGTAACTAATGGAATAGTAGAGTGTCTGAGTCGGGAGTACAGTGAGGTCGAATGGTGTGATGTCAATGGCCAAGCACAATAGAGATTCAGAAATAGATAGAGATGATACTCAATTTAGGAGAATCAGTCGCTGCCAATTGACAGTAGTACAATCGCTGACATCCATAAATAACAATCAAATATATGGAAATGACGTTTCGTTCCGACCAGTCACGTGACTTTGACCTGTCATCTCTACAGATACAAATGTTGACCATTGATTTGAACGATTGTAGAAATACCTAGAGGGCTTAAAATCGAGTGACCTGCGCAGGTGGACCTAGTGCCACTTCCTTTTACTTATCTACGTTCCATGAGATCAACAAACAGTGCGATGTCAATGGCCGTGACAGATAGTGCCGACAGCAGTTCAAATTGCAAAACCTATCCATTCGTATTTCGCAAACCTGTCTATGTTCCGAAAAGCTAGCTGGCTGAAATTTTCAGGTTAGCCTCAAACCCGAATGAAATTTACAAATATAAAATCGGCTGGACCGATTTTGATTATATTTGAATGGAGTGAAATCTATCTATTATTAATTATAATAAGTTCACTTATAGAAAGCAACGGAATTTGTGAGTGTGACAGCTTAAATTAACCCTAAAATACCTCCAAATGGTGTAACACGTGTTTGATTTAAGGATAAAGTGTTGTCCGCGAGTTACCGCAGCCGCGTCGAAGGCCGTATTATGTCAGACGAGACCGGCGCCTTTCAGAACCAGTCCGCGCAGCTGCCTCATTTTATAATTATAAATCTTTTTGTTCTTGTTCGCGAGTATCAATTTATTTTGGTTTATTTCGCTGGTCGTTAACTTTTGAAAGCGTTGGTGTGTTTTGCGATGTTTTGCGCTCTGATGACGTGATTGTCGTCTAGATAGATATATGAAGAGTTTAATTAATGTATTGAAAGCACGTCTTAATACGTATTCTATAGAACGTTTTTAACAATTGTGTTAAAACTTAAAATTGAAAATAATAAACCACATCTTTTCTACTTGGTAAAATTTTAAAACGTTGTACAGCGAAAAAAAAAGGTTGATAATGATTTTAATAAGAAACATTAATAACCATTTAAATACACAAACACGGAAATCAATTTAAAAGTTAGATCTTATATTCCTTTTACCTAAAGGTGCTAAAATCTGCAGTCATTCAGCGATTTCTTTGAAGTCTGAGATAAATAAGGAAAGATTCAGATTAACACCCGAACAGATAAAACGTACAAGGATATTACGAAGGCTGTATACAAGGGTATTGTTGTCTCATACAGATATTGTCAGTTTCTTAAAAATCTTCGAAAATTGCTAAAGAAAGTTTCTTTCAGTCCTATCAAGGTTAAAAAGAAGATTTATTGCTACATGACAGAGTAACCAACAAAAATAAATTAAAATATATCGAAAGAACTTAAATTTAGAAGTAAAAAAGTTAGACTTATTTAAAATCCATTGTCAAACTGTCAATTTATAATCTGTGGTAATCGATGCAAAATCGATTATGATCCACAAAAATATTAATGGCACATCTGTGTAGTGTATAATTTAATATATAATATTTATATATTTAAGATTAATTCCGAACGATAAATTATGTAAGCAAACAGTTTAAACTTTAGCGTAGGAATCGTTAGATAACTTTATTATATGGCAATTGGTTCGAGCAAATACGATAAATGTTTAACATAACTTTTATGAATGTTTTACTTTCGATTTCATTACTTCATATGATTTTAATTGTCTCAAATCTCAAGCTTTTTTTAGAAAGTAGAGCGGTATGCAAGTATTTTATCAGTTTAATAATCCATGCTGACCTCAACGCCTTGAATTTCATCGTTCATAAAACATCACGTTCTAATCAACGTTAATTGTGTTCATCAACCGTAAACACGTGTTTTTAACTGCTTTGCCTATTAATAACTCTTACACGTTTTTATAAATGTGTATAGACTTATAAAGTTCTTGGATTTATTTCCAAAGTGGCAAAGTTCTTTTTTTAGAAAAAAAGTAAATCGTTCAATCTGTCCCTATATAGAAAAAACCCCGTAAAAAAAAAAATCTGTCCCTATGTTCTCGAATTTGAATTTAGAACGTTTCAATTCTGGGCTGATGGAGACTTGCAATCCTATCAATCATTTTAGACGGTTTACGTCATCGTAAACAACAACTAAGTTGCAAGGCAAGGCCGTATCCTTATTTTATTACAAATACAAATGTACTTATAAGATGTATCACGTTATTGTAGTACAGCCTTCAGACTGGTGCCTGCGAGGTGAATGCCTCACAATCAACTCTTGCTCAATGCGAACTCATCTCGCCGAACTTGACCGACTGTCACTGGCCAGTCAGATTTAAATTTAGAATTGGAGCAAAGACAATACAGACAGTTTTTTAATGTGTCATGACTTGGTAAAATAGCAATTTAAGAACACGTAGATTAATAAAATAAAGACATTTATGTGACACATTAGTTATTATGTCAACACATCATAATTATATATTTAATAAAATGAGTACCTTGTTAGCTATAGGATTACATTTTACATATTTATTACCTGCCAATGCTCATAAATGCGATCAGTGAATATTATAATGTATTTAAATTATCTCTTAAAATTAATGCTGTTCTAAGTCTAAGTAAAGGCTAAATTGTCAATAAAAAAACTAAGTTACATATAAAAAACCAGTTCTTTAAAATAAAGTGTTGTAGCTTGTAGTGTTAGTTTTTATAGATCTATCAAAACGCAGATAAGACCAATAGGTTTAAGGCTATATTATTAATGGCCATCATTATGTCTGCAAGTAGGTTTTAATGTTGTCCGCTTTATAACCAGCCTCCTTTCATGGTAATATTATTGTTCTGAATCGGGGCGGGAACAATGTGATAATATCATATAGTTTAAATCATAATGGATGAGATGTATACCTACCTACGTAATACATAAAGTGCGATTAAAAAAAGAATACGAAAGTCAATGACCTCGGTCCGTCAACTGTCACTTGATTACATTTTTAAGATTCGAATGTACGATTCTGATATCGCTCGAATGTTTTAAAAATAATAATTAAAAAACGAATATACTTATTTTATAAATACCTAAGTGTTTATCGCATTAAAAAAGTAAAATTCTATTTTGGGATTAGTTTCTCAAATACTTTTTAGTTTTTACGTTACGATAAAACCAAAAAATGGCGGCAATCACACTGTATAATTTCGTTACTAAATTAATTATTTAATACTTATATACAAATTGTATTCTTCATCAAACGTGGATATGAGTTTATATTGTTAATACAACCTTGTGTCTCTACAAAAACAAATTATTCCGCCCACGCGAATAAAACGACGATACCAGAATTAATGGACTCCGAGTCGTTTTACTGCAACTTTATGTTAAAACATGATACACATTTTATGTACGGAATAATATTCACATTAAGTATACAAGCAAATTAATAAATCTTATCGAATTCTATTTAATCGATTGCATTTGTAAATTAGTGTTACACAATCATTAACTCTGGTTTCTACCTATCTATAATAAGTAATTAATTGTAGGAAAGTTCGAAGTTTAGAGTCCCGTTATTACCTTGATTTATTATAAGTATTAGATTTTGATATCATCTCTCACAGCATAAAGTGCACTTTTCGTGCCAGTCAGAATACTCACTACATAATTGTGTTTTTCTGTTTTCGAAAAACGTGCAGGCACAAAAAAAGATACATTCTTCTGTACAATGTTTAACAATATATCAATAATTAGGTACCATTTATAAAAAGAACATCAATATCGATTGTCAAGTTTGACCAACATAACAAAACAATATCGATTTAATATGGGTCACATTACTAAATCCGTCGATATTTTTCAAATGAATCCTTTGGCATTTGTGTGATTTCGACACACGAGTGTTTCGCACAGATTAGGAGCATTTACCTCGTCCTCTCCTATATATGGAAACTGATTACATTAACAAAGACATATATGAATATAGATTAATCTACAAAACAATAGAATTTAGTTTTTTTAAGTCAAATTAATCGACATCAAATATTACTTCTTTAAAGCAAATTGTGTTTTTTAAAGGTAGATTGTTAATTGATGATTAATATGATAAAAATATGGTGTTTCCGATTTGGATTTGGAATGGTACTGCAGAAAACCTTTACGGCGAAATAAAGTTGTAATTTTTTGAAACACATTTCTCCGAATAGCAAAAGGGCAGGCTTTGCTTCTTCAGAAATATTATTATTAAAATATATTACAGCTTACTTTGTTTTGTTGCAAACCAGATCATTTATTCGTCTTCAAAACTTTCGAGCTTTAAGCGTTATGAGAGAAAATACATATAAATGACAATAATACCAATGTTCAATACTTTATAGTTTAAAATGAATATACACAAAAGTGCACCGTAAGAAATTTAATTGAGTTGTTTCTCACTTTTATTGCGCAATACACGTTTATTGTACTGACATTGTGGAAACTTTTTTTATTGCTTGAATTAAGAACGATTATTTAGGTTATAAACATGGAGGTTTTATTTGTTTACCGGGCAATTTTATTTGTAATAAACTTTTGAGAGTTGATTTCCCACCACTTTTTAAAGTTTCTTGTGGTATTTTGACAAGAAGAAGTAGAGATCGTCGTTTGACTACATATTGCATATAACCCTCGAGTTTACTTCTAGCGTAAACCGCCTGATTTATGACTTATTAAATACATTTTTGTATAAAACCAAAGTAAAAGTCTGAAAGAGTAACAAATACTTATATTCTATTGTCTGTATTTAATAATTCATGAGTAATGCAGTGATCTCATACGAAACCGACAAACAAAATGATAGCATAAGCATAAAGCAAAGCAAACACAATAAAGCCTAGAAAAAAAAAACAAAAATACCTATTATAAACCTATTTCCAAAAACATTTAAATCAAGTTTCTTCCATTTCACACCCGCCTACACCAACTTGTCCACAATACAACAAACGTTTCGCGATAAACACAAAAGATTCGTTTTATCCGCCATTAATATTAATTGGAGTAAACCGGTTGGTAAGGTCAGGAGCCGATCTAGCCATACATTAGGCTGAATGTAAACGAATACATTATTCACCTGTAGGATTTAGAATATCTATAGCTGTTGATTGCCTACCATCAGGGCCCAAATTCTGCTATTTACAATGGCCGATAAATGAATAAAAATAATTGAACCTTATCGTGAAAAATGTTTTTAATTTCGGACGACAGTATTTAAATATGATTATTCCTTTTAGACAAGTATTAAACATGATTAAGAAGTAAATCAAATAATATAAAAAGTATTTCGCGACATGACTTGTGAATCAATTCCATTGTAAATCCTGAAAGATGTGAAGAAAAATAACTTGGGATCATCGAACTTCCTAATTTAAACCTACATTAAGATAATAATATTCGTATGCTATCTCTCTGTCTAGATTAATACTAGACTAAAACATGACATGATCAGATCAAAGAAAGGAAAGTGTAAGCCGGTATAGATAAAAGTCCTAAATTATAGACTTTGTAATGGACGATGGCTGGAGAGGCAACTAGTTCACAAATACAGCTGAAACCGGATTTGTAGAGTATTACATTATTTATATTACGAAATCGGATATAACAGACATTTACTTATTATTTACGAGATTAAGTGAAGACACAAATCTTATCTATACTTTAATAAATTAAGAGATTAAGAACTAGATGTTTTTCGGAGAAAGAATCTTAAAACTGTAACTATCGCGCTTAAAAGTTTATAGTTACACTTAAATATTTTAGTGTTGTCCGAGCCTAAAAGTTGGCTACTTTAGTCGATACTAAAGAACACTTAAATCTATTATAGATATCTATATGCGGTATTAATTAGTCTAATATTTTTGGCTTAATACTATATCTGTGTAAGTTTTCCGCACTCAAATCATGTCAAGATTCAATCTACGTTTTCGGCTGTAACACTCGTCTATGCTACTTCCCCAGTGCCTTTTCCCCTATTTACTTGGTACTTTTTACACTATTATGCATAACCAACGAGGCGGATAATCAAGTATCAACTGTATCAAGTGACCCCGTATTAAGGTCACCAAACGATATCATTTTGTAACAACAATATGGTATATGACCTGGTCATTAGGGCTATTTATACTAAAACGTAGTACCTAAAGCAAGGATTGTAATAGATTTTATCATGAACCAATTGCATAATTATAGCCACTACAAGCACTTTACTTTTTTTATGACATATTTACTAACATAATAACACCCCTAGGCTAAAACCTCCGCCTAATAATATCCATCTCTCTTTTTCATTCTTTAGTAAATAATATTTAGGTATCAAATACAGGTACTAGGTATGCGCATTTAGTGAAAAAGCACGGTTTCCCGCTAAAGTGTTTAATAACATACAGCATATTATACCGAATACCTTAACAATCAAAACTAAATTCGTTCTAGCTTATTACCTGCGTATTATAATAAAATTACTTCCTTCCATAAAAATAATTAAAAATAAAATTAATTGTGTGGCATTAATTAATTAAAAATTCACGGCGCCAAACAATGGAATCGATTTTATTGTTTTTTTCTCCACATGAAATGTCATGAAGAATTTGATTACAGTTACGATTATCGATAAAGGTACAATGGAGATGTTACATCACTATTCACTGTGCGTAACTTTCTAGAACGTGGATGAAAAGCTGCAATTATGGCTACACCCTTTTAATCATAAACATTTTTTTGCTATGTTGTGGGGTGTCTCGAGTTTAAGCTTCTAAAATTGAAATACTAAGTAAGATGATAAATTAAATAAAAATTAAAAAGTTGTTGCAACCGGCTGATGATAAAATGTGTGTTTTGTTTTAGAAACTTTCTTCACAGATTAAAAAATGAAGGCATCGAATCATCGAAAATGAAACCTCATTTTAACGTAAAGGCTTAAATCAAATCTTAACTCGAAAATATAAAACCTTTACCTACCACGATTACCGACCCAACGATAGCTCATAAACTGAACAAGTATATAAATCGTTAATATACGAATAATACTTGTTATAAACAACATCGGTTGCTTAGAAAGTTCAGTTAACCATATCAAATAACATTAAAATCATTACAACAACCGCAACAACAAGAAAACTATGAAAAGCGAAAGCACAGATGTTTGCAGGCTATAAGTGAACCTTAGACTACATACACTATCAAATAGAAATTTGCTATTAAATCGAAGTATATTTCTGTACGTATTTACATCAAGCATTTACTTGGCGCTTGGCAGTTTAATCTATTGCCTTTGCCACCTTCCATATTTGAAAGAATAAAAAGTTAAATTAAAAACGTTTGCTTAGTTTCAATTAAATTATTGCCTAAATTTCAAGATGGTGTTGATTGTTGAACGATATTTATTACTTTTGAACTTTAACATTGAAAATTTGCAGCTGAATTGCATTTAAAAACTGTAATCAATTACTAGATTTGACGGGCCTGTTGGTCTAGTGGTTAGTGACCCTGACTGCTATACCGGAGGTCGTGGGTTCGATTCCCGCCCAGGACAAATGATGTGTGATGAGCATGATCATTTGTTCTGGTGTCTGGGTGTAATTTATCTATAATATGTATGTATTTAGAAATATATAAGTAAGTTTATCAGTTGTCTGGTTACCATAACACAAGCTCTGCTTAGCTTGGGATCAGATAACCGTGTGTGAGTTGTAAAAAAAAAAAAAAAAAAAAAAAAAAAAAAAAAAAAAAGATTTTAAAAAATCACCAAACTTTTCCGTTTATAATAAACTTTGATCATGTTGACAACAATTAACTACCAAAATCGAAAACAGTTTAATTAATTGTGTTTCAAAGGCCTATATATTAGTATCATAATTATGGTTACAGTGGTCGCCATTAGAAAAGGTTGAAGCCTTGACATTTGCGAGATATAAGGCAAAAAGTGTCTGCACTTGCGGTTTCTACCGACGTTTTATGTACCTAAGCATCAAGTTTTCCCCTTTGTGCGCACGTAG
Source organism: Trichoplusia ni (assembly GCF_003590095.1). NCBI lineage: Eukaryota > Metazoa > Arthropoda > Insecta > Lepidoptera > Noctuidae > Trichoplusia > Trichoplusia ni. Next base: position 4,025,911 of record NC_039494.1, read on the forward strand.
CAGGAAAATGAAATGTTTTTGAGGGTTTTTTTTATGTTTTTGTATCTTTTTGAAGTGCACTGCGGTGGATTAGAACAGCCGGTGTATCTGTATGGGCATCCCTCTTTTTATATGTATAAAGGGGGATTCGCCTGGAGCGGACATCAGTTTATGTTGTTTTTGTGATGAAATGTCGTAAAATATTTTTTTAATTAATGTTATTTTTTAATCTTTTGTATGTAAATTAAGTATCTATGTTATAGAAAGTAAGTGTAAGCTAAGATTTATGAAATTCAACTTGTAACTTCACTTGTGAATATCTGTGTAATACAGGATCGTTTTATTTTGCTCGTATTTACTTAGTTTTTTTGCGGCCTGTAAATACAATATTTATTTTATATATCGTTTGTACATTAAATAAAAAGGTTTCTACAGTATATAACCTTCACACAACGAACGTCAAAAACTTTTTGTTAAGGTAATGAAAAACATTAAACAAAATTAATGTTTTCACGGCGCTGGAGTATTTTTTTCTAAGACGTGGTAATTATATTTTGTCAGCACATTTGTCATTAAGTGTGTTTACTTTTAAAGTGACCAGTGTCAGAACGTCTTTGCATTTTATCCAAAAACAGACGAAGCAATAAATTATCAATAGTATTCTCGTAAAAATGCTTGATTTCGAAATTTTAAGTTTCTTTTCAAAAAGGAGTCCTACATTTACCGATGGTCTCAAACTATTAATATTGATATTGTCTTGTATTCCTCCAAAAGTGTTGACGTCCTTGTACGAACGCAAGGTTACATATACATCGCTGCATTAAAATAGAACGGACACAGAACACTCGAGTAGAACCAGCAATGTAACGTAATCCCGAAATCGTACACCAAATTGCATCAGGCTTCCGTGATGAGAAGCTAGACAGACAAATTTGACCTTTATGGCACTGAAATAAAGATCATTTTTTTCAGAATGAAAGTGTCGTGGACTCGTGATTCTATTGAAAATTGAAATAAAAAGAAGTGTTTGTAACATCTTGTCTTGTTCGTTAAGAAATCGAGGATGGCGATTGCTTTTTGGTTGTCTGTGGCGCAATAGAATGTCTACTCTGGTAGCCAATGCCAATTAACTTATACTTAGGTACTTTTACATTAACATTAATGGTTGAGATGTTACACATTTACATAATGGAACAAATGTACAAAGAGTTACAAACGCTTTGCTACTTAGCAAATCTTCTTGAGCTAATTTTGCTCAAGAAGTTAGCTGTGTGCTGGTATAGTTTTAAATTATACTTAAATGGTTAATTGATATAGATTAAATGAAAGTTGACTGCACGGATAGCCGAGTGGTTGAGGTCACCACACCAAACCCATTGAGCGCGACGTGTCGAGGGTTCGATCCTGCGCAGGACAAGCTTATTTGTATGATCCAAGAATGCTTTTCCTGAGTTCGGGTATCGGTGCATGTGACTTGAATGTTTGTGAAAGATTAGGGTAATTAATATGGGAGGCGTTTAACAATAATAAACCAAGGTACTCTTAGCTTCAGTAATCTATCAAATCCCTGATAAAAAATCAGTCTTGTCAAAAGTTGTACAATAACTTATAAAGCGCACATTTTTATTTCATACTTGCCTCTCAGGTAAAATATCCAGCAAGATTTCTCGGCAAAATATCGTAATACCTCCATATATTTTAGACGTTGCATCCAGTCACAGAAGCAATGGCTTTAACGTTGCTTGCAGACGACATTCGAGCAATTTTCACCGGATTGAATATTTAAAAGCTTCGCTCTGGTCTGGCTTCCCCTTCTGTTTTATTATTACTGCATAGGCGGGAGCTTTTAAGGAAAAGTATGGTGTGAATGCAATGTTTATTTTATGTTTTAATAGGTACTGGCCACTTGTATTGCATTTTAAACGCTATAGTGTTGTGTTTTAGATAGATTATTGTATATCACCAAAGAGTATCGTGTTGACAGTATAAGGAGTACGAGCAATCGCTGTAGTGTCTAAAAAAGTCGGGAAAATACTTGGTAGTATTTTAGACTATATAACAGGTTGAAAGAGATTAGTTGCTACAACTGTAATTTCTCTTTACGTCATTCTAGTAAATAATTTTCTATAAGTAAGTAGTTAATTTAATATCGTAAAGTTCTCGCAATTAAATGGAAACTGTCGCCTTTTATTCTCGCTGTAACAAAAAGTGTTCGATCATAAATAATCACACGCAGTCACGATTTAATTCGATCGCTGTAAGTGCTACTTACTATGAACAGCTACGAAACTGATTATTATAGTAAGAACTAACAGCTATAGTGTTTGAGACACACCGAGGGATGGAGAATGTAAAGTATACTATACATGGTAGATTATTAATTTTCTTTAGTAATGAAATTACATTCTCAAAATAAAAGTTTGAACCAAATAGTTAGACATTTACGCGGGCTATAGCTGTGTTATAAATTAGAAAATAAAAACAAAAAAAGAACACTAAGGTCTACAAACTAAAAAATATATATATTGACGTTTCGTTATCAACTCAAAAAATCTCAAACATTATTTTTTTAGTGTTTTGCGTATGTATACCTGTTGTCGTAGATTATCCTATAAATTAAGGTACCATATATTTTTCTGAAAAATAAATATGTCGTAAAGAACATATAAAGTCACTAATTCATTCAAATTATTCAGAAAAAGATCGTGTTTTGTTTTTTTTTTTTGTAAAAATGTTGATTAAATCTCTTTCCCGAGTGTTTCTCACCCCTTCATGAATATTTTCTTTCGTGCTGATAATACAGGTAAAATGAAACTGTATTCGTTTGTTTGTTTTCAATATGAAAGGTAAACTTGAATCTTGTTTTTCTTTTCAGTACCGAGTGATCGGACGAAGCGAAACAAAAAAACATTCTTGCATATTTTAATTTTACAAATTGTTGTCGTTATTTGTAAGCGCTTTTTAATTCGGAATGAGTTGATAAGCTAAATTTATTAAGCCATATTGGCATCATGATTTCATACCCGACATAAGTACCTTTTTTTTTTTTTTTTTTTTTTGTCCAGTGGAAATCCTCATGGACATCCTTCGCCCTGGGGAAGGCGAAGGGGTGTGCCGGACTCCTACCGGCTAAAACCACTGGAATTCTTCCCGCTTCCTTTAGTCGGGGGCCAAGCGGGAACGCTTTCGCAGTCTACCGCGAACCCCGACATGGGAGCTCCTAAAAGAGCTGCATCATCATTGAGAGGAAGAGCAATGTCTTGTCAATGGCAAATTGTGCCCTTCTTCTGCCCCTTGCTCGTCGTGCGCGTAGAGGATTGTCACTTCTCACCCGTGTTCTCTCTGCGCTCTCTTTGAGCGCCATCACTTCTTCGCAAAAATCCATGACGGCGCGCCAAGAATCTTCGCTCGAACTCATAGAGGCAACTACGGCTGAGAGCGACATATCCTGACCAATGGTAACAGCAAGTGCCCGACGCTGCTCAGCCCAAGCAGGACATTGCTCGAGGGTGTGCTGCGCCGTGTCCTCGCTGCTGCTACAGTGGTGACAACCGGGGGTTGGCTCTTTTTGTGGTATTCGAAACAGGTACCTTCCAAAGCATCCATGCCCGGTCAGTACCTGTGTCATCCGAAACGTCAGGGACCCTTGTTGTCTGTAGTACCACTCCCGGAGTGCAGGTCGAATAGCTTCTACGGTCCTAAGACCAGCTCCGGGACATGTCAGCCTAGCCGACCACACGTCCAAAAAGGCATCGTGGAGTTCCCTCATTAAGACCTTGATAGCCTGCTGAGAAGGTCTTTCACCATAGCTAAGGTGGTCCTTACGACCCGACATAAGTACCTACTTCAACTGTAGATGAACCTTTAATGATTTGAATAATAGGTATGACAGAGTATTTTGTTAGTTTAACATAACCGTGAAACCTTGTATTTAATGGTGGGTCATGAATTTGCACTTTTCATCAAAAACTTGAAATAATACGATAAAAAACTAGTTGAAGTAGCCGTTATAAACAAATATGATGAATGTTTCACATAAAATATTTACTGTTTTACTGTCAAGTAAATTATCAACAATATTTCACTGACTTTGTCGTTAAGTAGTTTGATTCTCTTCGCCTATATGCGCATAATTATTTATTTTTCCTTCGTTGAAGTTTTCGATGGCCATTACCTTTACTGACTAAACCGACTTAAAAAAATTCTTACTTCGGCCAGGATTTCTTTGGTAGGTCTGTTGCAATATTATTCTTTGCTTCTGTCAATGAACCAGAGTTCTGAATCAAATTCAACCTCATTTTTCTTCACAAAAATAAAAGGTAAATAATGATAATCAAAAACCAATCTCGTTTCATAATTACAAATCGTTAAGCTTCACATTGCGGTGTGTCTCCAACCTAACACCTATACCTATTGCCTATTATAATGGCAGTGAAAATGTCTCGGCTAGTCGTGCACTTTCACTGCAAGATTAGCCTTTTTTATTCCTTCTGGAGGCCTACTATATCATCTTACAGAAATACTGTTCAAGTTGTGGAAGAGAGACGGCGTTATGCACTTTGTAGAGCGGTGTCTCGCTTTCTCATTTGCAAGTGTTTGTGTAATACGTTGTGGTTCCCTGAACATTTAATAGTTATCGAGGCAGATCGCGGCTGTCAACAGTTTTTCTGTCGCGTCGATTGAGATGCAGATAGTGTTGGATAGCTCTCGCATCGCCCACAGTCCTTTGTTTCATAGAAAGTTTCGCAAACGTTTGATTTTAAATTGTAATTTAGCTATTGTTATCCTGGGTTGGCAATGGGAAATATGGGTGAAGCATAATTTGAAAGATGGTATATGTTTCTTAGTTAACTGTCAAATAACAGTAGAGATTTGTAGAGTTCTGAAAAACGTAACTAATTTATCAAACTAAACCTATTTTCGTGACTGACAGCTAGATTATATTTTAAACTAGACTAAAGGTAACTTTCATAACAGTAATTGATTAATTATTTGTTCTTAATTAATCAACTTTTAATTACGTAAACGATGCAAATACGATTCATCACTGCATAAAACGTAACAACATTTCAAGCATACATCATTTAAAAACGAATCAATCGTTCATTAAATTGCATTTATATAATGTCGGTCCGGTCTAGTTTTACCATCAATCATTATTAAAAGCCTGAATACACGGAAACATCACCTAATTTTGTTTTAAGAGTGAGAATCGCGGAAATGTGCCAACAGTTGCATCCTTAGTTCCTTATGGAGTGGTACTTAAGTGTGACTTATTCAGCCCTTACTGTCACTGTGATTTGTGCCGTGTCATAGGATCCCACCAATAAGAATGGCTACAGAAGATCAATAAACTATCTTACAATGGGCAACTGCTACCAACTGTTAACGAATCGTTAGTAGTAACATTAAATTGTGGAGCTAATTAATGTCTTTGGAGTGATAGTAAAGTAGGTTAGATTTTAACTTGTACCAAATACAATTATAAAGATGAAAGAAAAAAAAATATTGATACCGAAGCACTATTTCAATAACATTGGAAATATGATGCTAAATAAATACATACACACCCTTATCTTCAACCGACTCCAAAAAGGCGGGGTTATTAATTGGTCTGTATTTTTTAACTATGGACTAAAAGGATAAATTTCTATCATTTGTTCCCATTAAGGTTTGGCTTAGAAGTTTTTATCTGAATTCGTTTTTATGTTTTTGACCCTTTTTTTTTTCAAGTGGTATTTCTGCACGTATTTATAAGATGGAAGGAAGTGAGAGGTCGAGATGACATGACGAAGTGGCCGTCAGCATCCGCAGCTTTATTATGTAAAGATGACAACTAGCGAGCGCGTCACGTCGCGCGGGTCGTGAGGCTGCAAAATGTATGGCGGGCACTGGTAACAAATAACGTACGGTTCTGTTCTTTTATGTAGGTTCCACTGATATTTTAGATGCCACTGCATCTAAAATTTCAATGGATCAGTCACTACTTCACTCTTCTACGGAGGTGTTTGTTTCTATAGGTGATGTCTAGGTTTATTTTTTTGACCGAAGAGTTAAATTTCAAAAATATGACTTTGAGATCAACTAAAAAGTATCGAGTACCTATAAATGTTAAATTCATATTTCATTCAAATTTAAGAGAGACCAAAGTAGAATGGAAATAAGTAAAGACCATGGAAAACAATATCGAATTGAACATAACGTAACAAAATGTGAAAAATACCCAATGTTATTCTGTTTTTAGGAATGTTAACGTGCCAAATTATAGCGTGCCTACCCGTTAAACCCAATTACCGAACAAAGCCCATTTTCCATAGAGTTCCACCACGAACCGATCTTGTAGTGTTAGTAATCACCATGTTGGGTAAACGTTCGTGATCGCATGATCTGATAATTGCGATCCGCGATTCAGATGCATCGATTTTAAATCACTTAATTTTATAAGTATGCAACATGAAATAGAAAACGAAATTTATAGATCTATTTTGTAATTATACACAATTTTAATATTTTTTAATAACAGATTCATAAAAAAACAATTTATTACAATTATATTAGTTATCGTGCAATCAAGAGCAATTGTTTTAATTTGTAAATATTTGATGAAGGCAATTAGGACGCTGCGATCGTTAATGTGTGAGATTCCAAAGGCTAATTTCGCACAAACACAGACTAAAATAACACACATGACTATTTTAGGTATGTGTGTGTAAAGATAATGATCGGTTTCATACGTGTATTTACCGTAATATTTTTATTTGAAGTCGATTGAACATCATCATGAAAAAAGAATCGATTTTTCATCAAACTTTTCTTACAATTTAACCGTGTAAAAAACTCTTTTCATGTAGGTACACAATTGTTTTCATGACATAGCGTGATAGGTAATTTGATTTGATGGACGTTTTAATCAAATTAACTGCTGCGGTTTTATTATCCACCAATTCTATAGAAATGAGTAGGATGGGTACACGTATGAATATATGAAATAGGACGCAATAAGATATTGATATCAAGTAAGTATTCATTTCTTAGAAACCTCAATAGAAAAAGCTCCGAAGTTCGGAAAGTGGTCCTATGGTCAAAATATAAGTAAATAAGTCTTCCAAATATACATGCTAGGGTTTATTATATTTATATTTCAAACAAATTTTACTTTAATATTTTATCAACATTTTGATAGAGAGAATAAGCATTTTAATTTACAAAAGCCTTTCAACATTCAGGTCAGAACCGCAATTAATATTTTGAAGCACTCTTCATTATTTCAACATCGAAACTTAAAAACCTTTTACAATTAACTGAAGGGTTGTTTACCTTCCTTTATTTCAGGTTAATTGTCAATTAATAATCGGCTTCAGAGCTGATCAATATTTATATACCGAGGGGCTATTAGTTGGGTATTTGTTTATTGTTATAAAGTTGGGGAATTGCTGAAACGTGAAATAGGATTATTTCATTATAATATCGGTTCAGTAAATTTACATTTATTAAAATATTTTACAGTTAATAACATAAATAATATTATCTATATACAAAAAAAAACATAAACAGTAATTAAATCGAAGCATCAAAAAATTCATCGGCATCGCTGACCGCTGGGAGTGTGCCCAAAAGGCTGGCAGCATTGCCACGTTGAATGGCAATGCTAATCCTCTGAGCGAGGTAAAAGCCAGCCTTTGGGTCACGAGAAGTGTCAACGAGACGCTTTGCTAGCTCTGTAAATTAAATACAATGTTATTAAGACTGAGCAATACGTTATACAAAAGTGTATTTTGAATTCCGTTTGATTCAGATTTAGTTCAGGATGCTAGTTATCCCCGCTTTGTTGTATATGCTTGGATGTAATATCTGATTACCATCTCGTATTGTTTCCTTAAAATACAAAATCGAAGTTGTCTAGAGGAATATTGAACATAAAACTTCCAATTATGTAGTAAATTATAGTCTCCCGATATCAATTTTAGTTTAAGTTATGGCTTATTTTGCCGTGACTTACAAAAATAAAAATGTGGACGCTGAACAATGTTGACGCTATTTTCCTACAAGCCAAAAGTAATTAAACAATGTATATCGCTGCTAAGCTTATAATCCTTCACGTAGCAGTGTGCAAACATGGATGAGACATTTTTTTATTCCATTATCCGTCTAATACTAGCGGCGATGTTTATTCTCTGCCAGTATTACAGCAATATTGTCATGTTAGACGGCACTTTATTATCATTCCTCGAACGTAAATAGAATAAGTCATGGCTTTTATAATAAGGTGAAGTAACATCACGAGAAAAGTTGTGTAACATGTGTGTCTATTGCAATTATTTATGATCAATCAGGATATCCTGAGATATTGTATTTAATTGCAATTAATTACTGCTCTATATAAAGAGGTGTTGAAAGGACCAGGTGTTTCGAAACAGGGTATGCGTATAGGCCTACCCCGGCTAAAGGTTACAATATTTTTTGCTTAAAGATTGAATAAACTTAAAGAAGTTCGGTTAAAAATTGCCGAATAACTTGAGACTGAAATATAAGACCCTATTTACTTGAATTTCAGAATTCGTTATTACATCCTAGGCATACCTACACATGAATAAACCTATATTTACCGAATAGAATTTATAAGAAAGTCTGAAATCATAGTTCGTAGAATCGACGACCCGCAGTTTCTGAGATAAGCGCGTCCAAACAAACAAACTTTTCCGTTTTATAATACGTGAATAGATAATGTATTAATTCTTATAACCTACATAATTACGACACTAAGATTAAAAGTTAAGTAAGTTGTAGTCAAATTTCTTTTATAAAATACCTTTACATTTACGCAGAGAATTTATTTACCTAATACCTGTATTCAAAATCAAGCAAACAAACCGACGAAGTAAACTGTTCCAATTAATACGTTACAGTGATAAACAGATGCGCTATGATATAACCTGTGTGGGCAAACATTCGTAATGTCATATGTTTTGCAAGACAGGCACAGTTTGCCTCATGCTTGCCTACATTGTTTCATGGTGGTAATTATTGCATATATACTTACTTCACGTTGTTTCTAAATGTTATGTCATCGGTACTTGATAACCTTATTAAGTTTGTTCTTGTTTTTTTGTTTTTGTAGTTTATGTTGCAAGTTATGTTTCCTAGATTGTTTCTGTGGATATGGAATTTGATGGAAAAGTTCGTATCGTATAATGGATGGAATATTTGAATTTTCGATTTATATAGAAAATGTAATCATTATGACCTGATTATAATTCGGTTTTATTCAAATAAATGTCATTAAAATGGTCAATGGCCAGTCGGTACAGGGCTGCGATCTATTAGATCTGTAAATTAATATGGTTTCAAAACAAACATAGATTTCCAACAACAACTCTGAAAGTTAACAATTAAGAAAACAACCAAATTAAAACTTAATCTATCTTTATCTACACAAACACTTCTATCAAGAGTCAATAGTAATTACAAGCCAAAAAGCAAAAACATGGTTTTCCTAAAACCGTCAATAAAAACATCAATCATTACGGTAATTTGAACGCATCCGCGGTGACTTGCGCTTGCGCCGATGACGTCACGGGCCGTGATCGATCGTTTCAAAAGAGAAACACATTAATAAGAGGTAGGAAGTGATACAACTAATATACTTCGTTATCTTAATCTTGTATTGATTTCGAAGCTTGGGATTAGTTTATGTACATACTAGCTTCGCAAACAACGAATTGTTGAAAGCACATCAAAAACCATCCAAGTGCAGTGCAAAGGATTAAGAAAAAAACAAAAGTGGAAAAACAAAACTTCCATTACTTACAACCGTTTCTTATCGACGATTTAAATTTTTGTTACGTGTTTTTATATCGGCAATAGAAATACATTAACTGTGAAAATTTCAACGGTCTAGCTATCAAGTGCCTGGCAAATATCAACGTGACTCTATTAAAATGTATATACTTTCGTAATCACATACGGATACGCAAACTAAAAAAACGCTTAAGGTAAAAATTGTTCTGAAAACCTTTATTCCAAATATTGGAATCTTAAATTTTTGCCTTGAATTGGCAGCAGAATTTTCCCAACAGTGGGCAGTGGGACATTTATAAGCCGGTATCACATTTTATGAAAAGAAGGTTGCATTGATAATGCTTAGTTTTATACATAAAGAGGGAAGTGAAACCCAGGATATGTTACAAGCGGCGCTGTGCCAAGATATTGCTTATAATTCTCTTTGTTTTACATCGATATTAATGCTGACATGTAGTTACTTCTTATTACATGAATCGTTAAAATCATGAGAAAATAAATTGTCCTGGTTCTCTTTTATTTTATTAATTTCTCTTATTGACATCAATGTTTTTCTTCAGAGTATGGATGAAATACGTGTTAATGTTCTGGGAGCCTTCCTTTTAAGCTTAGAGTTATAATTATTGTACTTGTATAAGTGTGACAGCGCATTGCACATTGTAGAGTGTCATCTCTCTTTAGGGACCCTTGTAATACACAAAACATATGCATCATTACTTTTATAAAAGTATCGTTATTTACATTTGCACATGTTTGTACGATGTAACGCTTATAATAACGCGATATCGCATTGAAAAGTCCACAAGGACTCTGATAAGTGGTAAAAATATAAAATGTATTCAATTTGATATTTTCCAATATTTAAGCAGATTATTTAATTACAGTCACGTTTAAGGTATTAAGATCGATAATGTCAAGGTTTTATCAATTTGGCGGAAACAATAGATCGATTTAATTTTATCGGATATTATATTTGGAATCATAAAATTGTAAGATAATTTCTGTTCAGTTATTATTATTGTTTTATATTGAGGAAAAACTGAACACACGTTTCACAAACGATTGTCTCTATAGCCCCCAAGAAAAAACGCCCTTTAAATTTAACTAGAAATAAACTAAAACAAAAAAATACCAGTTATAAAATTAAATCTTGATAAAAAGATTTGAGTTACTGTGTAAGCTCACTAATTTAATATCCGCAATTAAAGTAATTTAAATAACTAAACTATAATTATATAAATTTAGACCCACCCATAACCCTTTCTTTGATACTGCTATCAGACTAGATAAATGTTCATATCAAATTAGCTTCTACATTTGAAACAAGTATAAAAGTCGTCCCTAAATTAAAACTCATGACAAATCGTATCATTCACAAACAAGTTATTTCCCACGGTACTTATCTCCGAGGAATTTGGGTCACAAGATGTCACGAGATACTACTTTTCTTACGTCTCATATTACTTTATTTTTCTTCTTAATTTTCATTTTACTCGCAATAGACTAATATTAAATGTCAAGAGAATAAAAATAAAAGAGTTCGTTATGCTAAAACGGTAATCCGCAGTAGGCTGACAACCGCTTTACTTTTGCCAAAAAAAGGGATTATTTCAAAAAAACCTCGCTGTCAACAAAAATAAAAAGCATAGAGAAAAGTCGGCCCAATTTAACCAAAGTAGGTACCTACTTACCTTTAATTACTTATAGAATAGAAATCGACAACTTTCCCGTAAGAATTTCTATTGATTAATTTCGATTTAATTACTTCACTAGCGAGCATTAGTTTTCTTTTAAGCTTAGTTTAAACATTTTAAGCTTAGTTGTTTAAACGTGAAAATGACTTAAATATACAGATTAGTGTGTCGTAGTATTAAGACGCCTCGCTGCAACCTTCAATTATGTCTATCGGTGTTCGGCGACTGACGTCTACAATTTGTAAAGGCACGTAATTATGATGATACAATATACTTAAATAAACCGTGTTATTAATTGTTCATTCTTATATTTATATAATTACTTGTTTTATTTTATTTGTTTTGTTTTTTTAATGATGTTGAATAATTTAAAATTAAATTAATAATTTGCTTCACGTTTTCGTGTAAGTTTTCGCTATCAATGAAAACTAATTTATTCTCTATACATACATATCTGCATATAAAATAAATATGTATCTGTATGTAAATTACGGTTACGGTAGGTACTGTCTTTTAAGCTATTGTGTAACATTTAGTATAAGTTACATTTCACGTCTATATACCCACTTTGTTAATCTTACCAATACATTTTATCGCTAAGTTTTAAGTGAACTCTGCCCACACCAGTCCCGCACGAGCAGTTCTTCGCCGCATAAGCCGCTTATGGTAATGTTCCGAATAATATTTACTTTATCTCGGTATACAAATAGTGATTTACATACAATGCTGGTAATTACTTCGCACAATACATGTTTATTGACAGAACACCCACCGCGACCACTGCGAGGCGAGACACAAAAAAATAATTGCCTGTTTTACATTCAGGGGATTATTTGAATGTGATATATCTTTGTAATAAGTATGAAATACTTCAGTAGAATTATAGAGGAAATGGGAATATTGTTTATAGACGCCACGTAAGCTCTTTTTGACCCTGTATCTCAGCTCTATATGTATCCTTACTAATATTATAAATGCGAAAGTGCGGATGTTTGGATGTTTCTTACTCAATCACGCAAAAACGGCTCAACGGATTTGGATGAAATTAGGCATGCATATAGCCATTGACATGGAAAAGAACATAGTCTACCTTTTATCCCGATTGTTGAAATAGTTCCCGAGGGATAATTGAAAAGGTGTGTAAAAGCTATAAGATCACTAAGAAAAAATACATCCCGTATTTCCATGGCAACGGGGACCATCGAACGCTGTAAACTGAAATCCACGCAGACGGAGTCGCGGGCAACAGCTAGTATTTAATAAAATAGAAACAAAATGCTATCCCTATTAATTCAACTGAACTTACGTCAAAATGAAAAGGTGAAAATTTCACCTAATACATCCACAGCTAAGCTCTCTTTCAAGATCTATGTCTATAATAGATTTCTAGTCTCTTTGTGTATGTTCGTCTGTTCGTTGTGTTGCGAGACGGTAGGCATCTGCTATTGTCGGCAGGCCATTGTACTTAGTACCTATTTTAGTCAAAAGCTATGCGCAAACGCAAGTGATCGCTCGAAATGGGGACTTAAGACGTTTTTGTTCTATTTGTCTATTTTTTGAACTATTTCCTACCAGTACAGGAATGTTCTGGAATGTTGATTGAACTATTACCGTTTAGTTGCGTTTTGTTTTGCTTGTGTTAATGGTTTTGCTGAAATGTTTACTGATTAGTTCAAAATCGGGAATTTGGTTACTAGGTTGTTAGTGAGATGAAATAGAAAGATGTTTGAAAGGAAATTGAGTATAGCTAAACTTTTAATAAGTTGTTGAAAAATGTCAGTAAATTTGTAACTTTAATTTTTTTAGACTAAACAGGGTACTTAACTGTTCGATATAATAAATCAATAAATAGCGAAATTCTTTCGCAACAATAACTTATTTTCCGCGAGTTATAATAAAAATAGCTGAAGTCCACAGTTTTTGTATAAAACGGATGTTTAGAAATCTGCGAATCAGATACAAGAAGAACTAGGACACTCGGCAGGATGCCTGCAAGTCTAGAATAGGGTTGTCAAGTGATCTGGAGTCGATTATAAAAAGAGAGAAAGAAGAATATTTTTGAAGAGATTCGCCGATTTGTGATTGGTGTTTGGTAGGCCCCTAGACTAGAAAAACAGACTGAAATAGGTACTAATTATACATAATAGGTACGTATTGATGGACATAAGAAACTGTAAAAAAAACCAAAGAATTCATTCCACTTTTGAAATCAGCTAAATATAGAAAAATAAGTTACGTATGGGCTTGCGATATAATCACCGTAGTATGACATAATTCACATGTAATTGTCTAACAATAGTTATTGGCAAGGCAGGATTTAGAAGGCAAAAAAACAATCTGATCTCATACGTTTTCGAACGATATTATCATACATTCAGACTAATGTTAGAATAAATAATGTCTTTTAATGGTTTATACTTCATTTAAATTCAAGATGAAACTAAAACTGAGTGAGTTTTGTCATCAACGATTCAAACGAAACTGATGCCCAAAAACTTAATTCATGAACATAAAATTAGTGACATAATTTTAGCCTTTATCTAATTAGATACAATAGCATTATTTGATGTAAAGAATAATTGTTTGCACAAATTATAACTATGAACAATGATATTATGTTTTAGATTACGTATACGTGACAGCCCTAGCGTTACTAATTGTTTGTTATCATATTTTGTTTAGACATTTGTTTTGCAACTAGTTCTGTTTACCTACTGCGATGTCGTCAGCATTGCTCTGTATCTTAAAGAAGTAGGTTGTAACTTGCCTCTTATAAATGTTTTTTTTTATTTGAGTCCACAAAAAACTGTACCTTAATAAACAGTAGTCTGAAAACTTAATATTAAAATCATGCCAGTTAATATAATTCTATGTAAATTTTAATGTACCAAGTAAATATTGTTGTTTTTCTTAAAGGCTCAACGACTCTAAACACCTACAATACTTTATGCGGTAGACTGCCCATTGTATAATTTGATATAATTTGTTGCCTTATTAACATTCATTAGACAAAATAGGCGTCCTCTAAAGGCCTCTTTTACCCGGAAAAACAAAGCTACGTGAGGAATTCTAACAATTAAATTAACCGGCAGAAGCTAAAAGCAATTATCAAAGCAACCCACTTCAAGGGAATCATCATTACTGTCAATTATCATCATAATTAAATTAAACCCTTCCTCACGCCTTGACATAGTAATAAACCAAAACATTTGCTGGTATCATTGGCACATAATGGCAACACTGCAATTAAAAAAACCTGACGTGGATACTATGGACAGTCGGGCTCACGTTACTTTAAAACAAAGAATTATGAATTAATGCCGTTGTAAATTCAACCGCAATTAATTAGAGCCGCTGTCAGTGATAGTACCGTCACAAATGCGTCGACTGTACAGTTAATTCTGTTATCTTTTCGTATTTATTACGTTTTGTGTGGTAACACTGCAAGGCCGATCTTTGAAGTACGAATTAGTCGAATTAGATTTTCATGCAAATTGCCGCGGCTTTCCGGGCGCCATTGTTTTGGTTCAAAATGAGTACGCGTATGAATTATATTATAATTGTGATTCATATTGTTTGTAGTGATGTAACGATTTATTAATTTGATGATAAAACCTGTGTGGAATGAAGCACAAAAAGAACTATTAGGTAGTTTAA
The DNA here is from genome assembly GCF_003590095.1 of Trichoplusia ni. Lineage (NCBI taxonomy): Eukaryota > Metazoa > Arthropoda > Insecta > Lepidoptera > Noctuidae > Trichoplusia > Trichoplusia ni. The sequence goes on from NC_039494.1 coordinate 4,041,039, forward strand.
GATTACTGGATAATTTGTTACATGATATTTTATGAAAACAACAAATTAGTTTTATTTTGCTTCTTCCTAAAGTAAACTAACTTCCTTCCAAATACGGTCTTTGTCTCTTTCATAAAGTTAGTAGAACACGGTTGAAAGAACAATATTTAAAGCTTTTAAGATCCACAACCTCTTCTAAAATATCTTCAAGAAAATAAACTACGTATATTATTCAGCGTAGCCTGCAGTGCGCACGTCCAAGCGGCATATTTCACCGCAAACGGTCACCCATTTGCTCAGGTACCATCTGCTCAAGCCATTACTTAATCCCAGCAACGTGCACCCACAACTGTAATTAATGTCCGAGCAAACACTCGTTTATTTAAATTAAGTAGTTCTATCGAACTTTAACAATGCTATTACGAGGTTTCTTTAAAAGACCCGTTAGAACGGTCGCCATTTGTAAAACCATCTGTCAAATTTGACAGTTCTTATTTTCATACTCTTTTAGCCGAGTTTGCTTTTAATTGTTATTAATAGCTGTTTAAATGCCTGGGTTTTTATAGAAGCTTCAGTAAAAGGTCGAGATTTTTTTGAGAATCAAAATACTAAGGACCATGTCTAACCATCCATTATGTTTTGACACTAAATTATCATCGCTTTAAATATTTAACAAATATACGTAATTGACCAAAACATTAGACTATACTGGCAGTGGCACCCTCCTTACCAGTCAGAAAAATCATTTCCGCGACTAATCCCAATGCCAACAGCTAACGCATCAGAATCGCCAAAACAACAGCTACAAATACGACCTCCACCACGCTTCTGTTTTAACAAAATCAAGTGAAACTACAGCCAAAACTTGAAACTTTACCTCTAACTTCACCAGGGAAGGTCACAGCTATCTCTGGTTGACAAAAGCATTGTGATCATGATCACACGTCTCGCCTTGAGGGTTGCGCAATTCAATGCGGTTAAGTAACCAGTGGTTATACAAGGCGGGCCAAGTCGTGGGAATCCGCGGTGCCGACAGTCGACACACTGATCTTTGTGGCTATTAACCATTGAGCTATCTGTTAAGATGTGGATGTTCCGTTTTACTGCTGCTTCTGTAAATCGTTTGTGTTGTTGTTCTTGTTAACTATTTTGTTTTTTTTTCGGACGACATGTTTGAAGCTTGTGATTTTTAGTTTTCTTTTTAAGTCGGGCCCATGCTTTGTTTTTATAAAAATGTATAAGATTATGCTTTTAATTTTACGTTACCCAAATCTGTCTTTAAAGAAATGCTACGCCTTTTGGAACAACTTATTTTAAGAAATACAATGGTATAAGAATTCATTCTAAAATCTTAATTATAGAGCCGTGTGAGCAATTAAAACAGAACTGTACTTATTTGTTGTAATCAATCATCATTACTTCGCTATTTGTTACTCAGCAGGAGGTGATGCTGTAACTGATGGACCGATTAAAATATGTTTTGGTCTACAAGTAGGTAACCTGATACAACTTAATCCTCCTCAGATTATTCGATAGTTTATAAAATAAACAAGTCATTATTTTGCATTCATAAATAACAATAACTAGCCAAAATCTAGAATTTCACTAAAATAGATTTGAAAACAAGATAAATTTGTATTCGAAAAATTGCACTGTTAAGTCGATTTCGTGTTTATAAATTAACTTAGACAAATTTATGGGCGGTTTTAATAACATATGCTCTAGAATCTAGAATAACACGTATCATATACACGTATTATATTAAAATATTATGGCAAAATCATTAACTACCACAAAACCTGATAAACTAGTTAATCGTAAAGAGAAATAACTAAAAAAAGTATTTAACATAATAAATTAATGTGCATCTGTTTGTGGCACTAAAGATGATTCCATTTTTAAAGCTTTTAAAAAAATAATTAAAAGTAAAACAACGCTTTACATATTTTAAATACAGAATCATTTGGTTACGTACGCAATATCCTGCGTGCGTGACGTCAGTTTGTAGGGTGACAACAAATAATTTGTTGTGTAGCTATGCGTACCAAGTTTAATGTAATTTAATTAACTAAGAAGGTTATCTACTTAATCTATGCGAGTACTTCCATGTAAAGTGTATTGATAAAGTTATATAATTATTGTACTCATGTCTAACATTCCAATGTTCGAAACCCCCGTCTATTAATGTTAAAAGTTAAACCATTACCGTCTATATTCTCGTATGATAAAACAAAAGACCCGTCTAACAAAATTTCCGATGATACATGACAAAGTTTAAAATGTAATCTCTACAAAACAGCATGTGTCAATCAAAAATAAGAGTAATTTTCACAATTTTCCCGCGCACGGCGACGCGTGGAGTCGCCACTGCGCATGCGTGTGACAATTAGGGCGCGACGCTACGCCATTCGCTCCTCTCTGAATTCATTATTAAACAAGATAAATATGGTTGAATACAAATACACTTTGTACAATGACAAGTTATTATAAAGTCTCATAGTTTCACGAGTTTTTGTTAAACGTGAGAAAGTTTGAAGTGAACTTTCTTAAAGTGAACAGTTGATATTGATACTGTTTGCATTTACTTAGTCGCTTAAACATTTAAACAATGTGAGTTACGTTTATGTTCTCTTGAACTTTCCATTTCATGATTTTCGCGTTATGAAACAAAACACTTTATGAATTGATTAAAATTTGTCTCTTGATAATATTATCTTGTTTTGTGTGATTAATAAAATGTTGAAAGCTGTCTGTAGCGCGTTACTTAATGCCTAGGTATAAACATATTCGATAAAAACGCCGTGTTTTTGTGTAACTAAAATAAGCTCAGTATCACGTCTAAAAGTAAATAATAATGGCATAGTTTGACGTCAACAATCAGCTAATAGCTACCACAAATCGTGTAAAATGTGACAGACAACGGATGTCATAGGTATAAAATCTTTATAAAAACATATTTATAGACTCTTTGCTGACACCTCAAAATGCGTTTTCGTAAACAATGTCAATTGCTTACGTCCACAAAATATCAGTGTTACCTACTACATAGATTAAGCAATAAACTAGTCAACAATTCAATAATTATTCTACTGTCTGTCGTTTTTGATTAATAAGTATCTCAATATCAATATAGTATAGTATAGTATCAATATAGTCACGTCTAATATGGCCTTTTAGTCTTTTCTGTTACCAATTTTGTGCAGCTTTCTTTTTAGATACATTGCCGTCTTGGGTTTATCCAATTCTTTTCAATATAATAAATTTGAATACCCGTATAATACTTCAACAAACATGTCGTCCAGAGTTGCGTCAGTTTCTGCTTTTGTCAATTGTTTAATATTTGTTCAGCATTACAATTCGTCTGCTCCTATTATGCTAGTACATTTGTGTAAACAAACAACAATGTAATATGTTCTGTGAAAACCCACAAGGACGTAAAAGTTGTTCGTGCAAGTGCAGCATGTTTCGATACAGAGATCATGTGTTGGTAGAGAATGTATTTAAATTATTTTATTAAGGTTGGTAGATCGTTCCAGTTACTGTGGCAAATAATTAAAGTAAATTCATGAAGGTACCTACGTGTCTGCCCAAAAACTCAAGTGGTGTTTTTGGTTATTATGTGAGTTCTTGAGCGAGAAAAAAGTTTGAATCTCTAATTCGAGATTTGCTATGCAAATAATTCATTATTTTCGGATTAATTTATGTGTGATGTGTATGAGTTTTGTTGAAATGTACCTACTCATAAAATTATTTTATAATTGTAATCTAAGTTTTAAAATGTAACACCAAAATTTTTGAATGAAAATATATTAAAAAGAGAATATTTTTAAATACAAATATTACCCATCCTTACGTCCTATCTGACTCAGATATCTAGATAAAGCGATCCTTAACTCTAAAGTCGGGTGTACATTTAGTGCACGATGCATTTTATTATCCGTTTCCAGTTATTCGCGTCCAGTTTCAGTCTAGACGCGATTCAGCCAGGGTTATACGTTCTAAAGTGTTCTATGTGAAATATATAGCAAGCACAACGGTACTCTAGTCTGATATATTAAACGGCTCCCAAAGCTGTTTAGTAAGTGACTCGGAAAATATACTTGAATACTTGAATATGGTTAGAATTGTATGAGATTTGTATTGCTTGGTGTATGTTATGAGATGTTAAGATTAAGTATAAGATTTTGTTTTCAGATTGTATTTAGGTAAAACCGCCAAAAAGGTATTAAGTTTTTAAGGGTTCATGAATAATCAGTATTGCAATTATCGGGAAGGAAACCAGGTTTTTTTTATATTTTGTTTATCTTAATTTTTCTGGACGGAAAAACAATAAACAACATACTTATTTCATACATCTTGATTTTAAAATAATTAAGATGATAAGATTAAAATTATCAAGGGATGTACTTAAAACAACAAACAAATCGTATGTTATCCCTACATCCTCGCAATTAAGGCTAATGGCGATTGTAAGCTAATTACGAGTCTATGTGGAAATACACAGTGTTATAATAACGTAGTCAACTAAATTGCACATGTGGCTAACCTAGTAATTGTTGCGAACGATGCGATTTGCGAGAGAATTGTAGAGGCTGCAGTTCTGAGGGCTCTACCTTACTGAGGTAGAGCCCCACTAACTAACTTGTGGAAGCGAGATGGTGCTTTATACTGTATAGTGCTTTCTCTTTCTTTCACAACAATGGTAGTATGGTGGTCGGAGGATACAATTCAATTGGTTTTATCATATCAAAAGGTGCCTCTAGTGTTATTTGCACTTTCTTAAATGGGTTTTTGTTACGAACACAGGTTACGACCTATGCTCTCAGGACTCATTTGTTTATTGAATATTGAGTTTAACCAATTAATTTCTGTTTCACTATAGAAGATGATTCAATAGAATTGCTTTAAGTAAGGTTCATAGAATATCAGGTCGAAAACATTATATTCAAATTTAATCAATGGAAAATTAAGGGATTAGACTATAATCTTATTTGAGTGGAGTCAATAACTTCTACCACATACCACTCATAATAAAACAAACAAAAAAGTAAATTAATCCAAAGCCGAATACCAATTAAAAATAAATGCAAAACATTTAAATCTGGAACGCAGGGCGCAAAACAAAAGCTATAAAAAGTGATTCGGACAAAATGGCGTTCCCTGATGGTTGTCAAACAATCTGTGGCCCAGTTGCCTACGGGCCTACATAATATAGCGTAACAATCGTGTCAGTGGTTTGCCGTGTTGACGCGACGCTTGTGAAGTGCTGAGCATCGTAACTAGCGATTAACAAGCGATTAGTGTCCGCGAATAGTCAACAACTCATATCATACTAAGATCATTTTTGTATAGACATGTTTGTAATATTTTTTCCTCTAAACGTTTCGTTTAATCTGTATGGACTTATACGAAGTTCCTATCCAAATGTAATTTGACCTTTCAAAATCTTTGATGATATTGTAGATATTATGTAGGACCGTCTAATAGCCTAAAATCATCATGTTGTAGAGCCTTAGGTGGTAAGAATGAAAGATGACTGAATAAAGCGTTGGCCACTCTAACAAAAATTTTTGTAAATAAAGCCTCTACTAAGTTGTACCTACACGGCAGCACGTGAACACATCTCTAAGACAGAGTTATTCGTAAGATTTTCAACAACCACAAGAGGAATACCAAAACAAAATGTTTCCCAACGTAACAACAGTTTTATAATACAGCAGTAACATTTTCAAATTGAATTACAAAACGATCATAATAAACAAATCTCAACACAAAATATCGTAAGCTAACCGGTGTTAGTGACGTCACACGCACAAGATGGCGGCCCGCGATCATGTGTGGCTAGAGTCTAGAGTTAGGTAAAGTGCAGTGACCCCGGCCAATGTTAATGTCAGCTGTTATGAGTGCCGCGGGCGCGGGCGAGATGTATTGACGAACCATGAATATATTGTGAGGAGCGAGCTGTAAACTTGACACATAAATGTGTTAGCTACGCCGATAAGTATACCCATGTCCAGTCGTAAAGAAAAATATTTAACAGAATTAGTTTCAGCAATTTATTGAAAGAAAGATGATTGGTCACGCGTAGGTACGTTCGCTAAAACAACGTTCTCGTACAGATTTTCATTTGCACGATTTTAGCACGTTCCATTTAGCATTGATCATTCCTCAATCGTGGAACTTAATTCGCCGACGATGATGTTAAACAGAACTTCCTTGTTTAAATAGCTCATGCGGATAACTATAGAGCTTTAGACATTTAGGCTAGTGTGCTAATGTTTGTGTAACAACCGGAGATTCCAAACAATCTTGCAGGCATTTCCGCAGGTGGCAACTTTGGCACAATTACTGTGGAAAGTGAAGAAAGTGTTTCAATGCGTTCAAATTGTGGAAGAGCTCTGTATTATGTTAGAAAATGTACGAAATGGCGTTAAATTCTTAGCATTGTTCGACGGCGGGCAGGGCTGTCAATATTACCTGTAATATAGTAGAATATAGTCCTCGTCCAAAATAAAGTTTATAAACGTCTGAAATAGACTGTTCTCACAAAAAATAATATGCGCACACAAAAAGACAAGCACTAATTGCAATGTCGGATGTCTTCTTCACTTCATAACGATTTTCAGCTAAGTGTAGGAGACGGGCGAGGACAATCTGCCAGCCCTGTGAGCGACAGCCGCCGCTGGGGAGCAGTGCAGTCAAGCGCACTATATTATATTCTGAAGACAATGCAGGCTGCGGATGCTGGTACACGCGAACGCAAAACGCTTCCGCACAAACATTCACAACCGCCTAACTAGCTTAGCACCAACATTGGTGATTGTTTTAAGAGGGAAACAAAGCTACCATTTATCATATCAGGATCTACCAATTAATACCACTTTGTTAAATATTACGCAATTACTGCATCGAGTTTTGTTCGCTCTTGTTGATTAAAATTCTTTCGCTCATGCAAGGCTGCGGAGACAACGACTTATACTAAGTAATTTAATGTTCTCCGCAACATTTAACACGACGTATTTTAATTGGCGACATTTTTTTTACTTCCAAGCGTATTTTGTTTTGCTTTCAATAGATGGGGTACCATTTAAATTAATTACCTTATATAGATAGAGATGATAAACATGTAATAGGGTAAAAAAAAACAAGGGATCTGTAAAACAACAGTATTTCCAAGATTTCTGATGTTAGTTATGTCCAGTGTTCGCACTGTGAAAAAAGAGTAAGTAGCATAGCTACATATCGAGCCAATACAATTATCTGAAGCGCACACGTTCGAACAGCGTTAATTAAGCCAGCAGGCGCACTCATGTTTTATACAAGCATTTCTTCCTCATTAAATCCGTTCCCATATGTTTCACGCTACGATATTTCCCCGTTATAATAAACGCCTTTGCACTACGTTTAAGTTTTTCTCTTGGCAGTCCGCAAGAGGGAAGTTACCCAGTCGTAGCACTCGCGGCCTGCATCGGTTACGGTACACAGCCTCCGATCTGAAGCTGCTATTGTTAGAGAACAACGCTAAACATAATTAATATCTGACGTACTCGTATTTCGCTCCTAGCACCATTTGAGAGATTCACTTTCACGAAAATGTAACGTTTCGACGAGATTTCTAAAACGTTTGCGTTTATATTAATGTGGTAACTTGTAGGCTGTTTATTTTACAACATGGATTACGTGCATCTTAGGCATGGTTAATGCCATGGAAGACCTAATGGCTACTTTTAACCTTTTTTTAATGTTTTTTCGTATAATAGAAGAAAAACTATAAAACCACCTTATTTAATGTTTATAGGTATAGTTGAGCAAATTATTAAAAAAAATATTTCCCTTTTGTCATGTACTTAGTTAATGAATAGTATGTACATTAACTACTCGTAAGTAGGTACTTCATGTGGATGTGCTTATTATTAGATTCTGCGACTAGAAATCTGCACGCTATGGTAGGAGCAAAAACGTGGGCGATATTGTCTATTGTCTAATCATTGAATACTACTAGGTTTCTGTGTGACAACTGACGTATTGGACAAGCATCAGAATGATTGGCAACGCCGCCAGCTAATCGTGACTCGATTGATCTAAATAATAAAACAAGTTTTTCTCTTACTTTCAGATCTCATAATGAGGTGTCTGTGATCTTAGTCATCGGGCGCGTGCGTCGCCTACGTTCACGATGACGTCGGAGCGAGCCATCCCCCACCTGAGAGACATCTTCGGTCTCAACCAGCAGTACGACGCCAAGAGCTTCGACGACAACGATGACAAAACTAAAAAGTCCAAGAAGAAGAAGGAGGACTTCCGGACGTACGCCAACGGCGACGTCAAGACCCTGGAGAGGCACCTCAGTATGAAGAAGACTATCAGGAAAAAGATTATGCGTGACCTTCAGCAGGCGTTCGTTGAAGACCCTAACGAGTTTAAGGTCGAGAACACGAGCCCTGAGAAACTGAAGGCTGAGTTGAGCGCGGAAGCTGTGAAAATCGAGAAGAATGTTCGCAAGAACGACCCGACGTTCCTGGACATCCTAAGAGGGGAGACGCGAGGCGAGGAGGCGAGGGAGGAGCAGCCGCCGGCCGAGAAGACCAGCTTCTGGCGGCGGCTCACCATGAAGAACAAGAACAAGAGATAGACGCGAGCCGAGCCGCGCCGCCCCGCACCCGCCAGCCCGCCCGGCAGCCGCGCGGCCGCCCGCCCGCCAGCCGGTATCCTTTACTATTTATTGTGACCTTTTGATCACACGATCTGTACTGAGGCGTATTTGTGGACTTTTTTGTCATCTTTACATAACATTTTATATCTGTACGCATAATAATATATCGTTATATTGCTTATGAATCCTTCTAGTTGTTATAATAAAGTCAGATATTATAAGCTTACGAGAGATTTTTGATAGGCGACAAGAAGTTAGTATAAATTTTGGTGGGAGCGGAGCGGCGTGTTAAGTATCATCGGCTATTGTTACTTATTATAAAAAGATATCTCGTTCTACATGTGATGTAACGTTAAGTTGTCTAAGTTAAATGTAAGTGTATGTAGACTAAGTATTTCGTAAGCGGCGATTGTATAAGGTAGGCTCGTGGCAATTCCTTGTTGTGACAATTTTTAATTATTATAATGCAATATAAATAATTTTACACATTCATTGTACTGTTTTATTTGAGACTATGATAAGCAACCACACTGGCCTACATACCTTTATACTAAACGCTACATCAGTCGACGAGGTCTTCTAAGTAAGTACTTATAGAAACCAGAGGACCTGAAAATTTTTCAAAGTAAATGTTCCTTTTTTGAGTAAATTAAATATGTAGTAAACATGAAAAAACTTTAATTCCTCGTGCCATCACTACACTACACACTGTCTGCAGTTTGGTAAAAAAAGAACTACTGCTAAAAAGCAAATAGAGGGATTTACTGAGCCCTGAGCAGTTACTAGCGGGATAGCAGTGAAGGAGAAGGGATGATGAATGAAAAGGAGATTTAAAAAAAACTATTTATGTAGCCTAATGTCTTAAAGTCTTACCTAAACTTATGACTGACTAAAGCACTATTCTGCAATTATTCTAAAACGAATCGTATGTGTTATATCGATACTGTTTTAGTTTGCATACAAATTTAGGTAAGGCAGTGCCACCTAACGACGATTGAATTGGTTTAGTGTGGATTATTCCGATTAACGCTAGATGTCGCTTGCTTCCCGCTAAAACTCGATTGAACTGGTGTAGGTAGTAAGTTTGTTAAGAAACTACTAGATGGCGCGGTGAATATGATTAAGAAACCATACTTTTAATTCTCTACACATTCAGAAATGTAGGAGATAAAATATTATATGATAGACACACACATGCTAACCGGAAGCGCCATCTATGTATTAGGTCCAGAGATCTAACCCTTTATATTGATAATTAAGGAAGCCAACAGATGGCGCTCGTGTCGAAAAACTACGGGTAGCATTGCTTATTTTCCTAGCTCAACAATACCGTCTGTCTACCTACTACATAAATACATGGTGTCCGAAAGGACTGAGATGCTATAATCAGTTTTTTTTTAATACGATCTATGTAGTTGCCTCTCAGTGCACGACTGCTCAATCGAAATCATAGCTTCCTACCGGTCTGTAAGGTAATGCCCCAACGATATCTTTCACAGGCCACTAATTACATGTACCTAAGCGTTAATTTTCAAAAATATTTGTAAAAAATCATCGGGGTGACATTTTCTATACAGAAGAAATCCCGTAAATAAAAAAGATATCTTTAATAAGCCCGATTCTAAATGCGTTTCTGTTATAGTGGAGTTGAAAACTCTTGTCTCGTCTACCTGAGATTCGAACCCAGGTTCAGATATAGGTAATTCAGAGATAATGTAACTGTTCCTTCTATTCTGTTGCATTGCATACTTACGTTCTTGCTCTATCTGCCGCATTTATCGGCCAGCAGAATTGGGCCCAGGATAGTGTGTATCGTGTTCTGTGTAATGTATTGCGAATGACCCATAGAATAGTACTCAAGATCAGATAACCCGATCAAAATTCACCAAGGGTCAAAGACTTTGCAAGTGCTTAGTTAATTTAACTGTAGGTATACATTTACCGTTATAACGGTAAAGGCCTTTTGTAGAGCTCTTACAATCACATCATCCATTTTTTTTTTTATAACTATACAGTTTTCTTATAAAGTGTGTGTGTTTGTTGACTTATGGGTGTTTCAGGAAAAGGGTAAAGGAAATCAAACAACAGATAGGGTTAATAATATTCATTTATTTCATTTTATCATTATTTTTATGAAATATTTTTAAAATTTTCAAAAATAACAAAATACTATGCAAATACTTTGATTTTGGTTTATATTTACATTTATTATTGTATTAAAATTACTTTTGAATATTTGCTTTGTATTTATTATTTTTAAAGTGATTTGAAATGGACCACCGGTTCGGAACCTACTATCGACTGAGAAGAACCGGCAAGAAACTCAGTAGATTACAATTTCTTTTATTTCTTTTCTTTTTTACTGTTACTAAGAATTTTACCTGAGTCAGGGACCTATCAGGGACAAAAATAAAAGGACTAGTTTCTAGCCAATTAAATAATAGATTTTGATACAAATTGAGAGGGCTCGACTGAGATTATTGTCAGTCTGTCAGTAAGTCGAATTACCTATGCTCATTCAAAAACCTCATTTTAAATAGAAATTTAATTTATTTAATATCAAAGGGAGAACAGTCCTCTAGATAAAATGCGACAATGTCAGTCAGTCAAAACATAAATAAAAATTGCATATTTCCCCACATTGCTGTATTGATATAAATCAATAGATTATTATTCCCCAATACTAAAGTGTATCATAGTGTTAGTAAGGTAAGGCACTTGTGGTATTTTTCCCTACAGTTTTGATTAAACCAAATAATTAAGTAATTTTCGAAATTCCTTAATAATTTGTAGAACTTATAATTTTATCGATTAGATCATATTCTTTGGGAAGGTATTGTTAAGTCAGTAAGATAAGGTATTTGTTTTTAAAACAAAAAAACCTGCCTATTCAAATTAGGTTCCTAAAATTACTTGCAACGTACCTAAGATACAGGAACTTAAGGGTACATAATTCTACCTATTTTATATAACTCAGTATTCTAAACTAAATTAATTTGTTTAGGTAACTAAAATAGATATGTTTTATATAATTCGTTTCTTAAATAATATATAGATACCTATACATATAACTTATTTATCTATGTAGGTATATCTAGGTATCCTAACTAATGAGATCTACTACTAGGTGATATAAACTAAGTTAAGATTATATCTATGTCTCTCCTATTCAAGAGGAATGTAAGTCGAAAAATAATTATGACTTTTTCTATCGCAGTAGATCTACATATATAAAATAAGTTGTTTTGTTTGTAAAAATCGAATGATATTTGATTAAAAATTTGCTTTCTAGTTGAGAAGTAAATTTTAAACAAGTGACGAAATATATGCAGTCCAATAAACGAAGACGAGAGTCAATGTCAAGGATAGTAAAATTTACACAAAGTTAAATAAATGCTATATTTCGATTTACTAATGGTTTATTAATAAAATTTACAACGATTTACAGACGTCAATAGTTTTTCTTCTGTGTTGAATGAAGTAAAGATGTTATTTTCAAGTTTATCTATTTAACAGAATTAATTTAAAGTTCGGGGCAGAACAATTAATACAGAAAACGTTCGAATTTACAATTTAATTTTAAATACAAAATATTAAAGTTTTATCATAACGTACACAAATTATCGATTTAGATTTTTTAGGATTCCATTTAGTTTGAACGAGTTCCTCAGAATTAGTTTTCGGCAGAAAATTGCAATCAAGGGCATGTGATCCGAAGCGAATGACTTGACTAAATCTAAATACTTCCTAAAGTGTAACTTTAAATAACCTTACAATAATTGCAAATTATAATATCTCAATAGCAGCCATTATCACTTAGAATTACTGAAAATATACTTCTACGTTTTATGATTACAGTCCTATGTAATAATATAATAACTTATCTAGCTTGTCTGCCTACATTCCTAAGCTCGGTGAGGAGAAGCCGCGCCTGTGAATTTAGAAGTTTTAGTCTAAGCCTGCCAACAAATTAGGCTTCTTCCAGATTCGTTTTGTGGAGTCTAAATACGGACGTCCTGAATCTACGGCCTGCCCAAACTCTAAATACCAGGGGCTACGGTCCTACCTAGTCTAGCCAAATAATACAAGCTAAAACATTAGCCTACGACTTAACACTATTCCGTAATATCTAAGCTGTAGTCACAGCTGCTATCGGTACAATAATTTAATCTAAGCATTAATCTAATTACTGCAAAGTTTTATCCGACTTTAATCTAGTTTACTGTAAGTTGTCAAACACTGAATGTGATAATAATAACGTTAACCTATTCATAAAATAACCTAAGTCATCGCCCGGTTTATTGTGCTCATTTTCATACCTATCACTTCTCTATAAGATCAACATTACACTTGGAACTCCGTAATAAATCAACTTACACCTATAATTTATGTACTAAACTCTAACATGTGAATGAAATACAAACTATGAGAATAATAAATCATGTTCATAATAAAATATTTTCTGACCCCTTACTAAATTAAACAACGTAAATAATGTATTGCATAATAAATCCAAAACATCGAACGGTATATTTGTCCTAACACATAATCAGTATCAGACATTATAATTATAAATATATATAGCTAGTGAATATATATAAAGTTATACCTAAATATATAATCTCATATGCGCCTCATGTGTATACTGCTGCCAAGTTTTGTTCGACTTTCGTAACGGACTAACAGCGCTGCCTAAGATCCGCTGATAATAAGCCTGCCTGACGCCGCCAACATAATAATAAAACATCTGAAAAATTAAATAAGTTTGCAATAGTTAAATCTAACTCCGCGTCTTCAAGGTTTCATGTGAAAACAGATTCTTCTAATTATAACGATACTCTAATGAGTTAGTACAATTAACACTAACATTTACTGTTGGTAAGCATTCAGACAATACTTCAGACAAGTATCTCTCTTGGTACCAACTATTTGGTAAATGATAGGTGATGTCAGTTTAAGCCATTGTAATCAATGGGATGCGATAAATATGCTAACATGCTTTGTGTTCGTAAAAATGAGTGCTAATCATAAAACTAGTATTAGTGTGTGGAATATCATATTAGAACTGTTCCATTCGAATGGAACATCCTGAATTCTGCTAATAGTTTTACCGTCGAAACGCATCGATCGTGTGAGTTCAGTTTACGTAGAAACCTCATGTGTTTGCTACTCTATGTAATAAACCGCATTATCAAAATGCGCTAAGCGAAAATTTCCAAGATTTTCGACATTGTAAAAATTAGCAGAATCGGGCACCGAATTGCAAAAAAAGTTAAAGAACTCGTCTCGTGCCCAATAACGTTAGTGAATATCGCAATAAAATGAAGAAAAATTAAAATAAATCTATATTAATACCTTGAATTTTAATTATTTCGTTCTAATTTACGGAGGTGTTATTAATACTGGTGAATATCTAGGGTCCATCCTGCGCAGTCCACGATAACGAGTTGGTAAATTGGTGAAACTATTTGTCTATAGTTTTGTAGATAGGACAGGCGGCCATGTTGTTTAACGACGGAACCTTACGGGGTCTGCAGGACAAGCGGTGGCATTAAATACGTGAACAGTTAATTTTAGCTCCTGAAATAATATTAAACAACAAAATACATTACATAAGAATTTAAAAGTATATTTTAACGAGCGGTGTGTATATTCATTCAGACAGTAAGCCGACCCCACTAACGAGTAAATTAAAAATATGTAAAGTATCATTTAAACGTGTAAAATAAGCGTGAAGACTCGGTAAAATCCCAATGCATAATATCAACAATAAATATTCGAAGTTATTGAATGCATCTAAGGTACGAATTAGTAACAATAAGCGAACGTTTTAGAGGAATATGTACAGCTTTACATCAACCCCATTAAGCAAAAGAAGGTAATACAGACAACATTTTCACTCTAAGTGTGGACAAAGACGAAATTAACCAAACCCACATTTTAAAACTGCAATAAAAATGAAGAAGGCAGTAATTTACCAACATGCTACATCCGAACTATCTGAAGCACATACAGTAACTAATTCCATCCATAATGAAAAAGAAATAATTAATGTAAGGTAATGAAATTATTGGTCATGCTGTTGGGATTGGTAGCGTACGGACAAATGGGGCAAAGGATAATTCACTTTCCACACATAGTTTAGCTACCGAGCTGTGTGCTGTCACAAGAGCAATGGATAAAACACTGGCTACGTCTCACTTTGCTAACATTCAATTTAAACGTGTGCGTTGGCATGACTAGGCGTAGAGTTTGTGTATGGTTCGGTGTACATATACCTAACCTACAAGCGTGGATGTAAAGCCCTTATAGTGTCACTCTAGGACTATTTAAAATCTAGTGATGGTATTCCAATTCCATGTAGCATGTTGCTTGATCATTTTTCGTTACGAAAACGTCGATGATGTGGAGTATTGTGGAGTTATTAAAATTATTTTGTACATTATATAGATATTACACTTATGACTTATCGTACCTAGCAACAAATATCATGTCTCATCATAATTATACCTTCCTAATCATATTTCTATTTTGATCAATAATTTTAAGTTCGTATTCTCTTATGTATGTGTAATATAGTATTTGTTTTATGACGCTTATTTAAGTAGTTCCGTTTGCAGTATACTTAATGCTTATCCGTTATCTTATACGATATGTTCTTATATTTAGTTTGTAATTTCTTTTAAATTCCAGTAATAAATTTTGCGCCTTAAAATCTTGCGAGTCCATTGAGTGATATACCTTAAAACGTTTATGTCGCCTTTGTTAAATACGAAGTTTCTTATTAAATCAATAATATATAAATTGTTGTTGTTGATAAAATGTAACTGAAATAAACGTGTGGTTTAATTATAGTCAAAATATAGCCTGCAACTGTTATCAAAACCCTAGGTAGTCCATTTTCATAAATACGAATAACGAATACATACTTAAAAATGAGATATCAATATATGAATAAATCATTATAACTGACTTGTCAGAGAAGTTCTAACGGAACGTAATTTTCTTATACATTATAATCGGTTTCTAATGCTGACTAAGACTGTCTTAACAAAGACTTAAACTATAGATAGAATACCTAGAATTTTTACACTAAGATCCGCCTAGCTAGTAGATCTAGTTCGCCGGTTGACTTATCTTAAAGTAATTTATGGGTTCACTCGAGACTGTTAAACTAAGACCTATCGTTTTACTCGTATAGCCTATAAAACTAAACCTGCTGATAAAGACACCTAGACTAAACGTGATAAACAGACCCTAAACTCTTACCCTAAACCTAATAATAAATATACGAAGAACTATTATACTTAAAAATGGTAGAATATAAAGACGTTTTATTATATTATGACACCTACACTGTACTATATTCTAACAAATAATTACATATATCTTTCCTTCTAGACTTACTTCCAGTTTTATTGACTAATCTTAAAGTTGAAATAGGATAAACATTTGCAAATTTACTATCTAGACACATGAAACCTAGTGGCAATATCAGCCTGTTGACTAAACGAGACGTACTGATGAAACTAAACTTTTGTAGATCTGGTAATAGTTTAACAAAGACGGTTTAGTAACCTGACGCACACATAACTAAACTTGAAACTATTACAGGTTATAACTATTGCGATTAAGAACTAAATCAGACGTTATTATTAATCTTTGCACTATATATTAAACTTGACCTACTCCACCACTATGAAACTAAAACTATCTGTGATGCTGTTCCTAATCTTATAATGTGGTGTTATTGTGCTATGTTCTTTCCTTATACCACTTCGTTAACCGAGAAAACCTGCTCGTACACTTTCTGACTAAACATAAATAGATATTGAGCTTCATAAGATAATAGTAAACGTTATAATCTAGTAGTGTAATTACTAAACGAAACGTAAGAATTAAGAACTATAGATATAAAGTATGCTAAGCCTAAATCGATTGACTAAAAAATTATATGCATAAGTTCGGTCTTTATAACCATAAGAATATATTTGCCATTGTTCGACATTCCCTAGCTTAAATAATATTCTATATTCTCTACTCTTTGCGCGCTACTTTTTTAATATCCTCACTTCAAGTATAACTTTTTAATATCCTATTTAATCCCAAAAAAAATCGTCATCTTACTAGCTGACCTATATAAACTTCAAATTTTCCGACATATTATTTACTTAGGTTCATCCTGTCAAAACCCTACCCTATATTTAAACTGTTTGTTAACGACTCAAAACGCCCTGCAACCTAGTACTTAAGCACTACTTACAACTATCAACTGTTCATTAAAATAATCGTTCCTACCTCACAATTTAGAAAAGTAAAATCAATCTTAGACTAAAATTCCTACCTAACCTAACGTGGTGTTTTATATTTGCTGACGCTCATTTGACCTTATTTCGTAAAAAAACATATTTAATTCCGTTATTACACTTATGTAACTAATGTAACGTATATATTTATAAACGTTAATGCAACTTTATTGATTGCATGTCAATTAAAATGCCTAGACCACTCTTGCTTATTTGCCGTTTTTACGATATTAAAATACGTTAAAAATACCTTCATATCTATTAAGTCTAAGGTTTAGCCTAGTGGACTTACTTAGTAAGTGCTGGTAGTATTTTTACATAATGTTTAGCGTGTTAATCAATAATCAGATTAAAACATAATTAGTATATTTATCCGCATATATACAAATGTATCGCAATAAACATAAAATTAATACAAATTATAAAATACACACTTGTCGCGAAATACATAAAGATAAAAACAACCAAAACCTATTGTCAATAGGTAGGTTAAACGTCAGACATTTGGTTAAATATCCTAGACTAATAAAAAGGTCGAAAACAATTTTGTTAGTTTGACAACAGAATATTGACAACAACACGAAAACTCGAAACAGTTTGGTTATTCTTCAAATATTGTCTTCGACATCTGTTAAAATATAATTTGATAATAATTCTAGCTATTGAATTAAAAATCAAGCTAAGAAACATATTGATCAAAATTGACAAAAACATCGTCATGTATTAAAAAAAACAGTAAGATAGATTTTCAAACGTTCACATGGAAAGTATCATTAAATTTAATGAAAAATTAGCATAATACGCAGCCTAGCTTTATCGTGCGGTTTGCATATGAACACTTTTTGGTACACACCGTTAAAAATGCCTTTTAAACTGCTTAAGAAGCACACAATCACGTGGTTCTATAATATATAAACATTCATGTGTATAGAAACTATGACAGAGAAAACGCATTGAATAGAATTTGTGTTAGAGAAAGCTGCATTAGCCAAGTAAGAAGCAATCGCGGTTAAATTTAAAATAGCACTGTGGAACATGAATGCATTCTCTTAAAGAATGTTCTATAGCTAAATTAGCTAAGAATTTTGGGCCGATGATGTAAAATGGCGCCCAACCAAACATGAGAATCGTAGTCAACCTGAATGAAATGTAACTTATGGTGCGAAATTACGTATTTTGTTACGACTTACATAAACAATAATAAATATGTATAATTATTAGTAGCTAATGCCGTTAAAGCGTCGTGATAATGAAACAATACCATTGGCGTAATTTTAGTGAATTTTTCTTATTCAATACCAATCAATTTAGTGCTGTCTATACAGTGGAAAGCCCTTGTTTAATCTACCTGTAGTGATACAAATATTGTTATCTACAAACAAGTACAGAAACAAAAACATTTGTTCATGCTTACACCAGTATCCATCACTCTGTGATAAGAAACCATGCAAATTCTTTACATTGCAAATTAATCGCCCTTGGCAGAAAACGTCTATACAATAATTGAGATATCATTATGTTTTTTCCATTCATATGTAAGAAACTTAGGTCTATTCGAATTTCAGACATTTTTTCCTATTTCATTTTGACGACAACTGTAAGATTAGAAGAATGTAATTATATAAACCAGAGTCTTTTAACCGAAATAAGATTATTTATAAACACATACATGTATTTTAATTTGTAATTACGCAAACTACATTTATAATTTATAAATACGATAAAAATACGTGGACGTAAATAATCAAACGTAAGTAAATAAATCAAATAAAACCTTAAATCCTCAATTGCTAAAATAACTGAAATGTGGGTAAAACGGATATAAAACGACATCAGAATTTAGATGGGGAAACACAACCAATTTAGGTTACAAAAACGGTACGCATACTTAACTTAAATAATAAAAAATCGTGTAACACAATAATTAATTTCGTAATTGTAAATATGTAATACCGTATAAATTGTTTGTTAATAATATCTATGTAAATACAGTAAAAGTACTTGTAGCTTGATTACTAATAATAACACAAGTTTATAATAATTAATTAAAAACGATAAAAACATTAAAACAAAACCCATTTTAAAGTACTTACTTACAAATAATGTTTTTGGAAATATACGCAAAATATCTAATAACAATAAGTAGTTATGTAAATTTAATTAATTAAATTCTAATTTATTAAAATAAGTATAAAGTTTGTTCCTGCTTGCATAAATGAATACAAATTGTTTCAGTACCAGTTCCAAAATAAAAACGTATTTTTTTTTTCAACTTCTTTTTATATTACCTATTATCCAGCATCACGTTACCTATTATTCATCATTGTCATTTATTATTAAATCGCTAAAAATACGGATTTGCTTCATAACTCATTATTGAAGTACGTAACGCAGCACTTGGTATAATATTTACATGCTCGAGTGCACTTGGGCTAAAAAATATTTTTTGAATTCCTTGAAATACCTGCCAAGCAACCAACCTAGGCGGTTAAGGCGTTATCAATAATATGCATAATTTATTTTATTATTTTTACAACATAGCGTATGAGCCTACCGTTGTTCAACGAAAACGTGATGCAACAATATTTTTCGACGGTTCAGTATTAGGTATCTTGAATAACCGTGAATTAGAATTTTTCATATACTTCCGCATCAACCTCACAACCACCCACCGTCACCCACGCAAACCAACCTAGTCGTTGAAAACGTTATAAATAAGTAGAATAAATTCTTGTTAATATTTTCATAATTTACCGTCGAGTCAATCCTTAATTGTAAATTTTGTACATATCTAATTTGTACATATTCCAAAATTTTCGTCTTAATACGTTATTTAACATTCGCCATATACTTGTACACCGTATCACGCACGCAACCAATCTTGACGTTTAAAAAATAATAGAATAATTCCTCTAAACATTTATAGTGTTTTAAAGCATAACCTTATCTCGTATCAATCATATTATATCATTCGCTAATATCTCTGTTATGATCAAATTATCATTTTCTCATCTTTTACGTTGTATGTTTTAATCATCATTTTCATTTTTTATCCTCGTCATCAGACGTTGCTTGACTCATCATCAACATAACAACCACCTACGGAACCAAACAAGGTATTTATGACGTCATTATTACCATTACAACATTATTTCACCACATTTGACAACTTTCTTAGAACCGTTTTAGTTCAGCTTTATCCAACTTCGTAAAAATAACCGATGTGGCTATTCCCAACATTTTTATGGTATTGTCAGCATCGCCGTTTGATAAAAAAATATAAGAGAAGGCGTTAAAATATATTCGTCATCCATCGTTAGATGGGATAGTTTTTATTCACGTCAACATTCTATATTCATCAACACCAAACTCGCAACCACGCTTTAAATGCTTTTTTAGTTTTCAATGCCCTGGTTTTTTATAATTCAGATATGTATATATCAGGCGTTATTTTGGATTCTTAATTTATGGCATCACATCGGCACCAGCCCAGTCAGCCTAAAACCATCCTCGCAACCAACCAACGCTTTATTATGTCCTGAAACACTTAATTGCTCATCTCTTTATATGTATTGCGCTCCTATTTCACAATATGTCTCAACATCGTTGTCACCAGACTTGTCATCTTTATTCGGCTCAACCACTCTACCCGTTACATCTACATTCGCTTCACCCTTACTACCCCGCTCACCAACCTCGCAACCAACCAGGGCTTTTTCTGTTACTATACGTATTAATTCAGTTTTTAATTTCCATTGTAACGTCGCCGTAGTAAGCAAAATTTTTAGAATCTCCTAGTAGTGATTATAACGTATTACATGCCCATTTCACCATGTGTTTCAATATCACTGGCATTTATCCAATATCAATAACTTGGAATATTTCATATTTAATTTTCATTTCATTGACTTGTTTGGCAAATAAAATATTACGGCCCTATTTCACGACGTGTTTAATTATCATCGTTATCAGATGTTAATTTATATTCATAACTCTTACTTCCGTGCCCACCAACCTCGCAAACAACTAGTGCCTTTACTATGACATCATAGAAAATTGCTGTTTTTAATTTCCTTTATACGTCGCCATTACAGAACGCAAAGTTGAGTAGATAAACAATTGTTTATCAATTAAAACGTATTATCAGTATTTAATTTCATAATGACTCTTAAAATTATTGTCATCAGGCGTTAATTAAGGTTTATCATCTATCACCCTTACACTACCCTGCTCACCAACCTCGCAACCAACCATTTCTTCTACTATGACGTCGTAAATACTTGTTTAAACTTATAAAATTCTGCTGAACAATTTTTCAATTTTGGATTTCATTGCTTAATATATGATTGTCTCTAAATATATCGTGAATATTTTTAATACGTCTCGATACGATCGTCAAACGTTACGAACAATTGTCCATCATATCAGTCTTAGTATCTTTACACCAATTTTGCTACCAACCAACGCCTTTTAATTACGTCATTAGGACCTTAGTTTTAAATGTAATAACATGTACAGAATTTGGTTTCCGAACATTATCATAAATGTTTGTCAATTTAACAGATTTAACGTTAGATTCATCATCTATATTCGCATCACCAACCTCGCAACAAACCAAAGCCTGGACTGTGACGTCATAAAGACTTGTTTAGTTTTAAAAACCATATCAGTTTTTGACAAAAACCTATGCATTAAAACTTATACTTCCTATTACACAATATGTCTCAACATTATCGTCATCAGACGTTAATTGGGATTCGTCATCATATCCTCATCATCCTTACTACCCGACTAACAACGTAACCAACCAGTGCTTAAACTGTGACGTCATTAAAACTTTGTTAAGTTATTCGTGCGCCTAGTCAACATTGTAACGTTTTGAAAGTGCCTGGAAAACGGCCTGTGTGAAACAAAAACTTTTGAATTGTATTTATATTCAAATTTTTAAACTCCCAAAATTTTAGCTCATATACGTTTTAGCAATAATTTGTTACAACGTTATCGTGCTCATTGTACAACATTTCACAAAATATGTTCTTCGTATTTCATAACATGTGCCAATATGTTCATCATCTGACATAACTACATCATCACAACGCCTACGTCATCAAGGAAGGCCTATGACGTCATTATCGCCATGGAAATATCTTGCACCATGATTTACGATTGCTTGAAATACATGAGTAAATTTTAAGTCATTTTCGAGTTCACCCTACCTAAAACAAATCAGGAATTAACTTGTGTCGGTTATATTGCAGTTATTTTTTTGAATAAGTAAATCGTTATAGCGTAATCATTTCGAATCGTATTCGTAACATCGTATTATCTCTTAGTTTATACCCTTCTACAAAAGCTTATACTTTTTAAGAAAAACTTTGAAACCTTCACGATACCTAAAACGACCGGAAATCTAGTCATAATTATTATTGTTTCATACATTTTAGTTTTAAACTGCGCAAAAGTAACGCATCGTCGTCGTCATAGTTACGAAAATACAAATGTTGAATGTGTCTTTATCTTAGCTGTAAAACATTATTGCGCATTTCTGCTTTGTCGTTATGATCAGAATGGCCTTCGCCACAACGAGGAAATAAAGACCATTTAAACCGAATGCTAATAACACAATCTTAAATAACACGAAATGTACATTTAAATTTGTTAAAAAAAAGTTAACGTAGACCACACTTTTGCATTAAGTAGAAATATGTCAAAGGGAATATCAACGATTTCTTCAATAAACTTAAAATATAGATACGTATATATTTTAACCTGCCTAATGAAACCAAACGAAATAACCTAACATTACTACGCCAAATAAGAGAAGAAGGTTTTATAAAATATCTCTCAAATTTCATATGTAACCATCACTTTGATTTAAGTTATATCTAAACAGATCCTTAGATCTTCAACTTATCCTATTTTACTTTGACTATTTCAATGTCTAAAACACTTCATCGACAAGTATCGTTGGATAATTCTAAAAATTCACTTTGTCATAATCTTGCCAACTATCATGACCACGCCCATTTTCACACTCTATTGATTAAACCTCTTATAATTAAACGCTATTTTTCACTAACACCAACATTTGAATGGTATTATCATCATCGCCGTTTATAAATACATTAATATTAGACAATATGTTAGAGTATCATCGTCATCAACATCAACACCAAACTCGCAACCACGCTTTAAACGATTGTTTTATTTTGAATACTCTGATTTCTAATCACTTACTTCAGTAGTACCTAATTCAGGTCCGTCTATTATAACATATTTCGTTCCAATTACAAGATGTACGTTATTTTGAATTCATAATTTATGGCAACAGATCGGCACCAGCCCTGATAGCCAAAAACCATCCTCGCTACCAACCAACGCTTTAATCGCGACTTTATAAAAACCTTAAGTTTAATGTCCTGATACACTTAATTGTTCATCTCTTTATATATATTACGCTCCTAATTCACAATGTCTCAATATCATCGTCACCAGTCTATAATTTCTATTCGCCTCAACTATCCTACCCGATACATATTCGCATCCTGACTACAATGACATCATGTTTTTGATTTCCTTTAATACGTCGCCGTCATATGCGATGTTGTCATGTTTGAGACCCTACTTAGGTTTGTCAATCAAAACGTATGACATTCCTATTTCACAATGTGTCTCAATATCATTGTCGTCAAACGTTATTTGTGATTCATCATCTATATCCTCACCACCCCCGCTACTACGCACGCCAACCTCGCAACCACTCACAGCCTCTATGAAGTCATAAATATGTACTTAAGTTTCAACCTTTAAATCCATTATTCATTACTTTACATATTTCGTATTAATTAATTATTATTCGCTTTGTTTGAGAATTTGCTTTTCTATTTGTCAATTAAAACATTACAATCCTATTTCATAACTTTGATTCAAGTTATATTTAATCAACTCCTATCTTCAACTTTTCCTATTTTACTTTGACTATTTCATGTCTGAAACACTTCGATACTACAGTATCGTCTGTTTATTCTTTCCTAACTTAACCTGCATATCTGGCAGCGCACCTAGACTCACATAGCAGTTTTTAAATTAGACACAATTGTAAAAAATGTTACTTTGTCATTATCTGCCAACTCTCATGACCACGCCCATTTTTGCACTCACTGCTCTCTATTTATTTAACCTCTTATAATCGCACACTATTTCTCTAATAGGATCCCATCATACAATAATTTTATAGTCTCAAACCCGAAATAATGACAAAAAACATATTCAAAATGCATCGCATTTGTAAATAGATCTGTGCAATGAGATCTTTACACATCTTTCAGCGTCATTAGCCTACACATTGCCTACACAACTAACCATCAGCCTTAGCAACCTTCAAATTTCATTCCCACTTTACCATCACTTAGCTTATCATATTATAACGTAAAATCTTACATGCTTCTGAGCACTTCACCTTCGTTTATTGCCTGTCTATACCTTATCACTACAAGCCCATTCATTTTATCGTATTTTTAAATAATAATTCTACTTTATACCTACTCTTCTCATATCTACACTAACTATACATGCTGTAATAAATTCGTTACTTATACCTGTAGTAATTCAAGTCTGGCTATTAAAATATATTTGTGTTCCTATTTCAGATATTACTATTTGTCATTACTTGTTACTAGGTGAAATTTCGGATCTATCAGCTATGGCAGTCATTAAGCACCACCCTTGCTCTCCTAAAACCACCCTCGCAACCAACCACCGTTTCAGATGTGACACCATAAATAATCATTTAGTTAAATATCCTACGACAATTTTATCTACTATTTTCATTTTAGTCCTCATAAATGTTTTGCCTATTATTACGCTTCCACCCATATTAGAAATTATCGTCATCAGACATTATTTCAATTTATAAATTCGCACACATGTTTAACGTTATAATATCACTTTGGCTACCGTTTTATCTAAACCATCATAAAAAATTCCTATATTCATTATTGACTTAATATATATACAACTAAATGACTTTCCTTAGTATTACTATTATAATATCATAAAACAATGACATCCTACCTAACCCAGTGTATCTGGCAGCTCACCCAAGCTCTTATTATCTTGCCAACTGTCATGACCAAGTCTTTTTTCAGCCACTACTGACACTCTGTACGCTGTTCCTCCAATAGAAGCCCTAATATACTAACCACTAATATTATTTATACAACACTAGCACCGTAGTCCCTACTATTTTTCACTCGTCTTTAAAATAATAATTAGATAATTTTGTAGTATCGAACTACTCAAAAGAAATGATATACGAATCCAATGGATTTTGAGTAACAACTCCTACGAATTTGCCTAGGCATAAATTCGTCATCCTACGTCCATCCGTCTCCGAATTCAATTTTTGACATTCAAGTCATACGGCCCTAAATAAATACTAACATATTATCGCTCTATAACTACCCGCTTTATCATCTTAACAAACTATTATTATAGATAAATTGATGTATCGGACACCAAATTGGAGGCAAACAATATCAATTTAATTGAACTACACTAAAGCCTTTCGGAACGTCCGAACAACATTCTCCGTTTGTCAGTTTTTCTTATATTTTTCCTTCGCCCTATGAATTTCGGTAATTTGTCAAAAGTAGAGCTGCAGTTCGCATCCTAGTTCCTTTTTCTATTCCAGTTATGCTACTAATGCTTTCTATAAAATAGAGCTGAAGTCTAAAAGTGTTCTTAATTCTTGTAAATACATAAGCAAGCTGGATGTCGCTACATATTTCACAACAATTTGTACAGCATTCATTTTGTTTAATCTGTGTCGATTATTTTTTTAATCACTGGAAACTTTTCTGTTTTATAAGCGCTTCACGCGTTTTTATGTCGTGTTTTAAATTCTGAATCCATTCGTTTTTCCTTACTTTATAATAGTGTAATAATTTTAAACCAGTAAATAATCTCCTCTCTATCAAACAAAAGTGGATTATTAACGATTCCGTTGCCATGTCAAAATGATCTAAGATTTCATTTTCCTTTCTTACTTCAACATTGAGCGGCTAACTTAAATGCATCAAGTTCTCAATCTATAGTTATCTCCTTTATGAAAGCAACTCCTGCTTTATTCATTAATTTATTTCCTCTCAAAAGTAAGTCTACAAATCTTGTACTCGTGACTTCTTTATGATATAAAATCTCCTCTTCAACAGATATCCTGACAAATATGATAAATACTCTAAATCCATATACAGCTTATTCTTTGAAAATTGTTAACTCAAAGAACTAGTCATAAACGTCCCTATGGGTATAAAATGTAAGTTAATGTAAGTTACATTTCTTAATTTATATTTTTCTAACATAAGTCTAAAAATCAATCTAGTCGTGACTTATGATATTATTTTGCAATATTTCAAGGTTTGCTCTATAGTATCAATTAGTATCTTGATGATTATAAATGTTTATTTCGCATTGCGTAATCATTTATTTATTTCGGATTAACAAACAGTTACACATTCCATCATTATCATGATCAATATTTTAACAGCTTCAATAAATATACGCGTCCAATTAATAAATTAAATTTGTTACTGGCCTCAACTGACCTAACTGATAACTAATCAAAAATCTCTCATGGTAACCTTGAATTTCTCTGGTCCTCATGCTTCGGTATGTATCCAGAACCCGAGGTTTAAAGTCAATTCTATAAACATTATTTCTAGTGGGATTATTTCCTATATCCTTCTGATATCCTTTTTCCAAAAACGTTCCGATCCTTAAATAATTGAACGATCTATAAATGAAATAGTCTAAATTCATTAATTTAACATCTTAACTGGTGCTGCATCCTGTTCTTGAGAACTTTAATTGGATTTTTTATATGCTTAACGTAAAAAGAAAAAAAAAATATTTATTGAGAATATTGTCATCCGAAGTTTGGAATATTTTCGTCCTGATAGCATTGTATTTAGGAATACGCGCCAAATTTCTTGTAAGTAAATTGTAAATGTAGATTTTCGAAAATAAAATTCCTTGGAATTGACCACTATTCAATTTTGTATCAAATTGGGAGTATCTTCTTAGATATACGAAACTCTCCTAATATACTATTTACCTGTACAATAGCTTCCTTCATTTCCTTTCTAATTTAAGCCTCTCAGCCTATGTCTCATTTTTTTAATTCCAAGGTTTTCTCTATTCAATAATAGGTTATCAAAAAGCTTGTTAAATGTAAAAGTAGATTCTGTCCACTGTATAAAAAAAAATATTATTTTTCTTTCATTTTTCATCATACTATAATGATCGGAACTCTACAAAATGTATTGAGTAATCGCTCATCTATAGTCTTTTGCTTAAGTCTACAAATTTTCTACCCGTGACTTCGGCTATATTTCTGAAATTTGAAGGTTTCCTTTTATGCGATAATAATTGTCTGATATTGACTAGTAACAAAATCCATGTTCATCCCTTTCACCTCTACGATAACTCTACAAAATACACCGTGTATTTTTATATCTTGCATCAAATTTATGATCATGAATCATCTAGCCGTAACTTTTGCCAAATTTGCTTTAATCTTCATTTTCATTGGTTTAAATAAACCTATATGTCTTCCAAAATAATTAATACAAAATAATGTTATGAAGCAAAACTGCAAATAATATTTGTATTATTTAAGTTCTTGCTTTAGTTCCCTTTAAAATATGCGAGTCCTCTGTTAGGTGAGGTAAACCTTATCTAATTAGTAGGTTTCGCTATTTTAATCGTGTATTCGATACACGTTTATTCCGTGTACGAAGGATAAAAGCTTAACGCGCGTTTCGTGCGCGTTTAATTTGGTAAAACCATCCAAATAAATACGTGTCTAATTCATAATTATAATTCAGTTATTAGTCGTGACTGGCCTTTTGGTCTCGAAGGTAATGAGAATCTTTCAACTCTGTGTAGAGTTTTTATCTTTCTTTAGCTTGTTTTTACTCAATCGCATTCCATATGTTACATACAGAAGTGGTTAAAAAAAATAAGAGACAGATCTAATATTGCCATGACCAACAATTTCGAAGTTAGACTCTGGAATCGTAATCGGTACTAAAACTAACTTCTCAAATATACATTTTACTTATAGTCAGGTTCCATAACAAGTAAATTATTCTTAATAACTGGCTATATCGCAATAATGCATCAAGAGGCAAAAGCTTTAATAAGTCTGGAGTAGTTAGCCTTGTTGTTATTACTTCACAAAACTACACCAAATTGAATTTCCGAATTAAATTGTCACCACAATTAATCATGTTGTAATGTAATGAAATAAACCACTTCACGATTTCTCAATTCATTGAAAGCCTTCCAACCTTGCAAACTCTATTTAAATTCTCGGTTTAATTTTAAAATCCGTCACGTTCACGACTTTGCTCCTTTTACTTCATAATTAGGATTCGAGTTGCTCAACTCTTTGTGCCGAAAGGTAATCTAATGGATACGCTATCGGTTTTTATTGTTTTGTATTGAATGTTTATTGAAAATTTGTTCAAAAAGTCATTTTTCCATTTAATATAGCAATGTCTAGCTAATAAATGACAGGATTAATATCCTACGTATTGTTTGTTTTTGTTTAAAATGCTCGTCGCATTTGATATGTAAGTCTTCTGTGAGTTTTATGTTTGTGTATTTATCTGAGATGTGTCTAAATACATATGTATCAACGTATAAGAAACCAAAAACTGAATGCAGCATGATGTCAGCCATATCTCTTTCATTAATTGGCTCTTATTTATTTCCTCTTGTTCATTTCAATCGAAGATATTATTATTACAACCAAAAGGTTTATTTAGATCACCGTAAATTAAACTAGTCTATCTGCTTCTCCTTGCTTATTTCACGAACTATTTATTTCTTGCTAAAGAATCTTTTAAATGTAGAATTATTATTTCTTAAATTTGATTAGTTCCTCTTCCAAAAATCAATAAAATTTCTGTTCAATTGTGAGTGAATGTTACGATCGCATTCTTGTTAAAAACTTTCAATGTCAATATTGCAAAATACTTGAGTCTTGGGTCTTGAGTGCTCATATTTAGATATCCAAAATAAATGATTTGGATTTAAATTTTAGTCTTTATATTTGAGTTTGTAAAGTAAATACTTCAGAACCTTAACTTTTGAAAATGATATAGTCTAGCTTCAACTAAGCCTAAACTTATTCATTATTTAACGTGTATTACGTGTACTTGTTTATTTTATTTTATAAGTTTCCTGAAGTCATCAATTGTTAACAGTACGTTGTTTCTAGCAATAAACGTAAATATTTGTATCCGCAAATCATAAATACCCATACAAAACTCGCTTAATTGAATAATGACTATTGTTTATAGATTTCTATTGCCGTAGCATCCGTTGTCGGTTTGTATAACAAAACGTTTCCGATATATCAACGATTATCGTCACGCAAAATAAATAATATGTATATGTAAACGTCACTGACAAACAGTGAGAACCAAAAAACCCCGTTAAACCTTATTTGAAACGCAATTTCAAATCCCAATCGTTAGTTACCGGTATTTCATGCAATTTTATAAAAATACACATAAAAATAATGAATTACGTATAGTACTAGCCCATGCAGACATAGCGTACATCTAATCTGTCACATTGACACGTATCGAGGTGTAGCAAGCTTAGGACTCTTTATTCAATTGTTGGCACATCATATGACAAATACACCACTACATATCACCCACATGCACTTCACATCAAGAAATGATACAGAAAAAACTATGCTCATATCTTTGTCACAAGAAAACTTATCGGAACACTCCACATAACTTCACTATGGGAACCACAACACTGGCTACAGCTAAGCTTCTACACTTAAGGGTAAAATATAACTCGAATTAATTTATTACATCTGAAAATTATTACTTTTCCACCAAGCCCACTAAACCACTGGAATCTCTCTTGATTAATAAATTATTAAAAGAAAATACTTTATAATCTCCTCTCATTCATGAGCATATTTTTCATGAAACACATGAATATATTATTCATGAAACAAAGAAAATTTTAATATTTTAATTTAATATCACACCAAATGAATTTACACTAAACAAACTTTTGACACTGAAACTTTGAACTATAACTTATGTGTACATTTACTTTCTGAAATTAGATTCATTCAAATTTACATTAAACGTTAAAAACCTGTTTGAAGAAAGTTTTCGTTATGCTTGTTAGAAGTTTACACCCTAATCTTTTAAATTGTTACATACGTAGCTAAATGTCTGCATTGGCGTACGGTCATGGGTAAGTAAACACAAATATATAGAAACATTATGCTAAAGCTTAAAGGAGAAGCTAAACCACGCATACGTAAACTGGTAAACGAAATGTCAAACTCAAGCTTATAACATAACACGTGGTAAATAAGTGCATAAAACTAACGAAAATCTCACGACACAACACAAATAATGTGATCTCCTAACAATCAATGTGGTTGCAAAGTGTAAATTGCCTAACGTAGTATGAAACGCAATCGACCGCTCTACTATTTTCGAATAGTGATCTAAAATTAGCTAACATACATTTGTGTGCAGCGGATCAACCCAAGCAACTATTTAAATCACAATCACGCGAACCCCTGAATGTTAAAAGCACACACAGTTAAAACAATACAGGCTATCATTCAAGTGACGTCATTAAACGTGTATTCGTGTCTTAAATTCAAATTAGGAATAAACGCTGTTGTGTTTTAATAGTGTAACGTAACAAGCCAGTAAAGAGAGGCAATGAAAAAAGTTTTATACACAAACGACCTTACATGAAATCCATAAACACACTAATGTAATTTAACTTTCGAGAGGTGCATTCATAACTATTAATTTAATAACGGTTAACTCAGGCGACATTATCGGGATTACCTGACTAGTTTCGGGCACAATCGGAGTCCTAAACCATGAGCTCGAGGCGGCGGGGTCGCAGGTCGACCCGCGACCCTGCTGCCGCGGCAGCTCACCCCGAAACTAGTCAGGGTCCCGATAAATTTACGCATGATTCAACGGTTGTTTAATAAATAATTATAACACTAATGTTATTTCCGAAGATAGGCGAAGATAAAAGATAGCTGATAAGCTACAGTTCCGTAACAAATTAATGAATAAAGTAGTGATAAACGAATGAATTATCAAAACCACAGCCGTACAACAGAACAACAATCACCTAAATGTGTCTAGCTCATTAACGTGCATGATTGAAGGATACAATTAACCTTTAAATGGCCAGTAAATTAGTTTAAAATTAATGTGACATTTTAAATATTCACAACTCTTCCAAAAGCGGAATATATGCAGAAGCGGTGACTACTAATTGGTATTATTAGCGACGTTCGTTATTCAAATCAACGCAGATCTGATTTCTTGCAAAGTAAATATCAAGAACTCGTTAAAAGCTGATAATTTTCCTAGGCAACACGCTAATGTTATTAACTCAAAACACAACGAGGTTCAATTAAGGAAAATACAATTAATTACCATTAACTGGGTTATCGAACGAAACAAAAATAAATACATATACGTTCATTACACATAAACATATATTGCTACCTAATAAATGCGGAATAAAACCGATAAATAGAATAAATACATAGAGACGGCTACTTAAAATACATGTCACGAATAATTAATTACTTGAAAAACCAACTCGTTAACCTGATAATTATCTGGCAGGATACATATATCTAAAGATAATGTAATCTTATTACATTGTGGAAAAACACATTCAAATAAATTCAATCTTAAGATTTCCGATCGCATCAAAAAAAATCCGTAACTCAAAACTTAATTAATATCTATTAATTCGTAATTCTATTAATTTTAAAATACATAAGAGGGACTCTACCCTTTTAATCTTATATAATATGTATGTATAAGTAACGCCTAATAATAACGTTTTATTTTTCTAGTTAAAAAAAATACTTTATAAACCTACTTGCGAAACATATTGCTCCTTATGATTTGCGACTCTATCCCCTTTTCCGTTTTCTAGTTAGTCAACTAATAATAACCATTTGTATGAACCTATTTGGAGACTTTAAATCCCTCCTTAGATTTTGAGACTATCCTTTACCGTATTTAATTTATTTTTATAGTTTCGCAATAATAATAGCTTTATGAAGCTATTTGTGAAACTTTATATTACTCCTTATGTGTCGTGACTCTATCCTTTTCCGTACTTAATCTATATTTTATCCATAGGGACATTTTATTCGTTGCAGTAATAATTAAAAACCTTTGGTGACTATTTAAGGCAAATTAAAATGTTTGCTGCATTTTATTCCTAGCACACCTAGTTTGTAAACCTGGCAGTTGCCGAACTCTGCTTTTCTCATGCCTAGTGCAATTTAATTTCAGTAACGTAACTTCAATACGAAATTTTGGAAGTGCTAAAAGATTCACTAGATAGTGATTCAAAACTACGTAAAGTAGATAAAGACAAAGGGTTCTTGGATATAATTATTTTCCAGTCCCTTTTCGTAAAGGGCAAATTAAGCAGGATCGATATGGATCGACCAGCCGGACCTAAGGCAACACCTTGTGAAGTGAGCTCTTTTGTACTTTAACTCTGAAACACCCGGCCCTACTGAGTGACGTCATTCTTTTGTTAGAACTCACAGCTGTTTTAGCCCAACATAAAGAAATGACACGAAGTCATTTTTTTGTTCTTTTATTTGTAAACCTACTAACTGTTAAATAAATGTTAACATAGCCTATTTCTACCTGATAAATGTTAACATTGCCTATTTCTACCTGCCTTAAAATGATTAAATTGGAATAAAAGAAATAAAATGGCGACGAAAACCCGTGCACGTGGAAAATTTTCCATTGTTTTACATTTTGCGATGGACCGTAAATTCAATAGAGACGGCGATAAGGTAAATTATTTTAGTAGCCACGTCGGCTGTTACTACCGAAGAAAATTATAAAGTCTAGATGTAAATTTTGACGTTTACCTTGCAAATTATTATTTTGCAGTTCCTATTAGTTTAGACCCATGGTCCTTCTTGAAAATAGTTATCTCGAAAATGACATTGCATTGGGTACAGTTTTCATTTAACCTCATTTTATACAAATGTAGTACAAACGTGTGAAAATTAAGTAAAAAAATGTTTTTAACACTTCAATATCCGACACAAGTTGAATTCCTTCCAAATGACAATAATTAAGTCTGTAACATACGTTACTTATTCCTCTGCTTTTGGTAATACGAAAAAAATCTGCGAGATAAAATGAAACAGCTGGAAATTGTTGATAAGCGATTAAATAATCCAAAACAAACAAACCAAGTGAAGGTCAAATAAGACGCCATTTTGGTCACGTATGTCGGCAAATATAAAACACCGGTAAAAATTTAATCCTACGCAAAATAGAAACCGAAACACCTGACACATCTTATATCTAACTTAAACACTACATAATATTCAAGCGTTTATCGAAATTAAAAAGAAATTTGCGAACACAACCACAACATGGCGATCTGTGACGCAATTGCAAGAATAACCAATTTCTGGCTGTAATATGAAAAACTTTTCCTGAAGTGAACAAAAATATAATTAAATAATACCTTACCTTACATCTTATCCTTAAAAAACGTCTTCCCCTGCTTTTTACAATCAAAATTAAGAGGATCTACGCAGTAGTCGTCAACCGGGCGATGACTCCGCCATTTTATGTTCTAACGGGACTTGCCACCTCTTTAGTTATACTCCGTACTTTAATATACATTTTTAAAACTATTATTTTACTTGGAATTTGCCTACATTTTAAGGGCCTGACTGGTCCTACCACTACACAATCCTAAAATACATGGTAAACCGAACCTCACCACTAGACTTGGAAATGATATCTCATTGAAACCCCCCCGCGTTTCAGTTTATATAGCCATTGCGTCAGATGCAGTCCCCTCATACCACTTTATAACACGACCAAATAAAAGTCTTGAGAGTACACTTAGGTTCCGCTTAACAAACATACAACCAGAATAGGTAGGATAATAGTTCTAGAATGTTCCATGCCGCATAGAAAGAGACAATGCCATAAGAAAGAGCAAGACGACACTAATGGATCAATACATTTTCCATAAAAAATATCTGCAGAACTCCTCAAGGGTAAAAGAGATAGATAATGATATGAAAGAGAAGGCAAGACAATTTAGAATGTTCTAGACTTTATTCCATTTACAAGTGTTACCAGCTTTTAGTGCTTTTTCTCCCGATATAGATTTTTCCGGTTTTACATACATAAGTAAAATTCAAACATAAAATTTAGAGGTCTCTATCTAAATATGTTGTTCCCTCAACGTGTAAAATAAGTGCCCATAATTTAATCGATTATTTAACTAACTCATGGCACAAAATATGAAACCGTACTGTACTGATAAATAACCCGCACAAGAAGGTAAAAAATATTTAACTCAAGAAAGAAGTGAACAGTTCTTACTTAACATTATGTACTAATTTTGTGGGTAAAGCCTGTTCCAATGAGGAAATCAATAGATAATTTCGAAAAATACTGTTACTGCAGCAATTAACCAGAAAATATTATAAAATTAATCTTATATGGGATATTACTTTTTTTACTTACTTGCACTTATTGTAGTGTTTTGTCTTGTGTAGTGAAAGCATTTAACAGAATTAAGATATCACTTTAAAATCCAATCATCAGCAGTTCTTACAAATAATTGTAAAATATTCCAGACATTGTTAACAAATGAATCTTCATCGGCTACAGACTCTGAAACACTTATTGATTTATATAACTTGCATAATGTACAATGCAAAAAAATAAAAGACACCAAGTGCCACGTCGTGTCAGAAACATTCTCTTATTACCCTTCAAACGGGGACTTTTCAAAATCTGGTATTACCATGTTTCACTCACTCGCTCTAAACAAGTAGTGCTATCTCTTTCTTCTGTGCTCATTGGTCGGCCGGCAAAAATTTTCCAGAAACTTTATTTCGAGAACCAATCAGAATAGTGGATCGCGTACATTCTAGATTGTTCTCGAATGTCATTGGTCCGGTATATAAACCCGCGCGAACCGCGCCAAATCATTCAGTATTTGAAAACACAAACAAGAGAAAGGAAGACGAGAAGCGGTTTTAATACCGAGCAACTTTACTCAAAGCGAAATATCAACGAGTTTACTATTTGAAGAGATTAAGACGAAATTATTCACACTAAAAAATGCCAGCTATCGGAATTGATCTTGGTACTACCTACTCCTGCGTTGGAGTATGGCAGCACGGGAATGTGGAGATCATCGCCAACGACCAGGGCAACAGAACCACTCCATCATACGTCGCCTTCACGGACACCGAACGCCTGATTGGCGATGCCGCCAAGAACCAGGTCGCCCTGAACCCAACCAACACGGTGTTCGACGCCAAACGACTCATCGGCCGCAAGTTTGACGACCCGAAGATCCAGCAAGACATGCAGCACTGGCCCTTCAGAGTAGTCAGCGACTGCGGAAAACCAAAGATTCAGGTTGACTTCAAAGGAGAAAAGAAAACGTTCGCGCCGGAGGAGATCAGCAGCATGGTCCTCACAAAAATGAAGGAAACAGCTGAGGCTTACCTCGGAAATTCAATCCGCGATGCAGTCATCACAGTGCCAGCTTACTTCAACGACTCTCAGCGACAGGCAACCAAAGACGCCGGCGCTATCGCAGGTTTGAATGTGCTGCGAATCATCAACGAACCCACCGCCGCCGCTCTCGCTTATGGTCTAGACAAGGACCTTAAAGGCGAGCGTAACGTTCTTATTTTCGACCTGGGTGGCGGTACCTTCGACGTGTCCATTCTCACAATTGACGAGGGCTCACTGTTCGAAGTAAGAGCAACTGCCGGCGACACGCACTTGGGAGGCGAGGACTTCGACAACAGGTTGGTCAACCATCTCGCAGAAGAGTTCAAACGCAAGTACAAAAAGGACATCAAGAACAATGCGCGAGCGTTGCGTAGATTGCGCACTGCTGCTGAACGCGCCAAGCGCACTCTCTCATCGAGCACAGAAGCAAGCATCGAGATCGACGCGCTTCATGAGGGCATCGACTTCTACACACGGGTGTCTCGGGCAAGATTTGAAGAGCTCAATGCAGACTTGTTCCGTGGCACCCTTGAACCAGTCGAGAAGGCACTCAAGGATGCAAAACTTGACAAATCGTCCATTCATGACGTCGTGTTGGTCGGTGGATCTACTCGCATCCCCAAGATCCAAAATATGCTTCAGAACTTCTTCTGCGGCAAGAAGCTGAACCTATCCATCAACCCTGATGAGGCAGTGGCATATGGTGCTGCTGTCCAGGCAGCTATACTGAGCGGGGA
The DNA here is from genome assembly GCF_003590095.1 of Trichoplusia ni. NCBI lineage: Eukaryota > Metazoa > Arthropoda > Insecta > Lepidoptera > Noctuidae > Trichoplusia > Trichoplusia ni. Next base: position 4,077,349 of record NC_039494.1, read on the forward strand.
ACAGCACTCGAAGATCCAAGATGTGCTGCTCGTCGACGTGGCGCCCCTGTCGCTTGGTATCGAAACAGCCGGTGGCGTGATGACAAAGATTGTTGAACGAAACGCGAAGATCCCCTGCAAGCAATCACAGACGTTCACTACGTACTCTGACAACCAGCCAGCAGTCACCATCCAGGTTTACGAGGGCGAGCGAGCCATGACTAAGGACAACAACCTGCTCGGCCGCTTCGACCTCACCGGTATCCCTCCGGCACCTCGTGGAGTTCCCAAGATCGACGTCACCTTCGATCTTGACGCGAACGGTATCCTGAACGTATCCGCTAAAGAGAACAGCACCGGACGCAGTAAGAACATCGTCATCAAGAATGACAAAGGCCGCCTGTCTCAGGCAGAGATAGACCGCATGTTGTCGGAGGCCGAGCGATACAAGGAAGAAGACGAGCGCCAGCGGGAGAGAGTGGCGTCACGGAACCAGTTTGAATCGTACATCTTCAGCGTGAAGCAAGCGCTAGACGACGCCGGAGACAAGCTGAGCGAGCAAGACAAACAGGAGGCACGGCGCGAGTGCGACGAGGCGCTCCGGTGGCTCGATAACAACACGCTCGCCGAGAAGGATGAGTACGAGCACCGGCTGAAGGAGCTGCAGCGAGTGTGCTCGCCCGTCATGAGCAAGATGCACGGCGCGGCCGCCGGACAGGCTCCGGGTGGAAGGCCGGGCAATGCGGGACCCACCGTCGAGGAAGTAGACTAAACTTGGAACGATCTCTCTCTAGTCCAATTCAATTGATTACCATGTAATTGCATTTGTAAATAGTAGATTGTAAGTTAATTTATTGTAATTTAAAAACCAACTGAAGATCATGTGCTGAGAAACAAAATAAAAAAATATTTTAATATACCTACCTATTTTGTTTTTTCTATTTTCTTACCCTCTTTACCCTAAAAAATTCAACCTCATAAATTTTACCTTCTACACTACTCGAAACAACCCTGCCAAGTGACACACCTTCAATCGCCAACTTTGATAGAAAACGTTTCTTTAGTCTTGTTACTACTAACGCAATGATGCGTTTTCCATGAAAGATAAGTGTAGTATGTATGTTACTTAATTGCAGGGCAGGTATTAAATAACACATTTTTATTATTGCTAATATTCGATTTCAATTTGTTAAATCTTATAGCTCAATTAACTATTCTAAATATAAGTAAGTCTCTATTTACGTAACGAAGAAAATGAATTTAATTTCATATCAAGATTGCAAAGAACGCTACACTTTGACTTTCTTCATGACAACCTAAGACATAGGTCTACTATGTAGTGTAATTAATGTTACAAAACTTTATACTATGACCTCTGCAAAATTACTGCAACTTACGTATTATAATTTAAGCAAAAAGGGCCGATGGATACCATAATAAAGACTGTCTTTACAATGAGTAGGTGCTAACAAAAATATATTGCTAATAATTACGTTTTAATAACTACCAAAAATAAATGATTCGAATGCTAACAAGCGCAGCTAAAGTGAGTGAAAAAGATTACCAATGAACACTTTAAAATTAGTGTCATTTCTCTTTTTTATATGAAGACAATGATTTAACTAAAGTCTTAAAGGGACTTGTAGTTAAATCATTGTTTTACTGTAAAAACCAAAAAAAAAATTATACATGTTTGTTCCTATAAAAGCCATTCATCAAATTTGGCGCAGTAGTTTTTTGTAAAAGACGTATGTTGCGTACAGTAACCATGTCAAAGATGGACAGTTGTAGAACGGTTGCGGGATCTTTATTAAAACCTCATTTGTGATAAATAGTCTGCAGCCTCATTCTCAATAATAATAAAAACGTTATTATTTTCAGTAGACCTAAAATAGACACACTGGAAATGTTAAAGTACAGATCCAATAACTCTCGAGTAACGCTCAATTAAAATGTCATTCCCAGAAGAAAAACCGTGAAGAAGCTAAATAAATTACCCTTTCAAATAATACTTAATAGTCGGCTAAAATATGCGTCAAAAACCGCAGGATGGTTACTTAAAAATAATAAACCTTCATCTACAGAAACTTTATAAAGTGAAAATATTGTATATCTACGCTGTTGACGCATTCAAACCTATAATTTTAACTTACAATTAACAAAAATGTACAAAAACACACAGTAAAAAGTACAAATATGATTTATTAAACTCTTCCATAAAACCTCTATAATTAAAAGTAGTTTTCTATTCAAACAATAAAGATACAAAAACCTGCAATATTAAACCTCTATTAAACTCTATTAAACCTCTACAATTAAAATAGTCCTACCTAGTTTTGAAGATGTCAAGATAGTAATTTTTGAGACGTAAGTAATAAGCGATTGTGGTATAGATAACAAGGTTCAGTTTCCTGTAAAATCTAACTAGATAATGTGTGATGATAAGCTTAATGCTGGAGAGCTCGTTGCGACGTATCTCTCCAGCCAAAGCTATGGACGGGTGTTATTAAGAAATGTCCAAAGCGATGATTTTGCTAAGAATAAACAACATGTACTGAGTTTTACTGTCGTTTTCTTGCCGATGACATAGTTATTTTACTTATAACCTATTACTACAAACTCAAACAGTGCATTATGTTTCTTATATATTCAAGGAATAAGCAATGATGTTTATTGTAACCTCAACTTCCAACTGAAATACATTAATGGTTCAACAGCCACTTTAAGTAGTAACACTTTAGGAATACATTATTTTTTTCTGGTTAATTATTTATTTCTCAGAACTATTCAGAATTCGATACTTTAAGATGTCTCGCAATTATAGATTGAACAAAGAGAAACTCAAGCTTTTGTAAATTAGATAGAATAATAACGGTGAAAACAGGAAAACGCCTACAAGCCTAGTTTTCAATCTGAATCCGACCCTAAGCTATGGAAAGAGCTAAGTGCTAATATTGAACTAAATACTTAATATACTTCTGAGTATGCATTTATTCGTTCTAGTTATTTAGTATAATGACTAGCTGACCAACTTCCATTCCTATCGTCGGTAATTTTCGTCTTTGACAGTCACAAATAACGTGTCTGTCTATTGGTAGGTAAAAGAATTGCATGAATCGGTTAAGTATTTCCTGAGACAATCTCATTGCAACGTTACAAACTTTTCTTTATAATATTAGTCTTTGATTAAATAAACTGACTTATACACTATAAAAGCTGTTTGAATGTCCTCTATTATTGTTGTTTTAAAATCACATTGATAAACACAGTCGTGTTTCAAAGTCACTGAAATCTATTTTAAACGTGTGGGTAGAGTCGTTATAAATAGAGTATACTTTAGGAGAGCCGTTTTAGGAACGATGACTGTTATTATTTATTTTTATAATAATATTTTTAAGATTTTATTTTAATTTTGAAAACTTTTGGAATACCACGGAGATATTAATGGATAGCTCTAGATCAGTAGCTTTTTTGTTAGTAGGTACTTCGATAGACCGAATACGAAAACATCAATATGTTTTAATAACTGTAAAATGTTTTGTTATCTCCACTTAAATATACAGGTCTCTACTAAAATATGTATTAAGGTACCTACAAAAGAGTCAGTTTCATTATTATTAGCTTTTATCATGTGTCAAGCCTATCTAGTATCTGCTTTTCAATATTCGGAAATAAGTCGTGTCTCTGTAATAGTCTATGTCAAGGTTTATTATTCAAATATAAATTTATGTCGAGTACTAAATTCCTTGGCAGTGATCATCTACGACTAAGATCATTTCTAAAAGAGTCAAAACTTAAAACATTTATATTGCCTAATTATGATAAATCACAAAATATTAATAAGTGATACCTATAATTTGAGAATTTATTTATTAATTTATTTATTTAATTATCACACTAATCTACCATTAAAGGTTACTTAACCTAATGCGGTAGCTAGGACTTAACGAAGGTCTAAGTATTTTTGTGAACTAGGGTTTCAAAGATTGAATTATTATGCACATAGTTGCAGGTCTAAATTCAATTGAAATCACGATTGAAACAGATCAATAATGCATTAAGTACATAAACTTCAAAAAGCTCAACTTTCTAACATGTATACTCTACTTTCTGCTTAATCTATTTCCAGCAATCACCTTCATACTAACGAAAGGCTGTTATAATTTCTACAAAAGCATTGAAAATATAAATTCTAAATTGATTTGATGACTAGTGACGTGTTTCGACCGCCTACAAGGCGATATTCCTCCTACACTAAAATGATTCATACGTTCGAGAAGTATAATAACGAACTCTTTACTATATTAGTCTAGGTAAAATTGTAACAGATAAGTGGGAAGGAAATTTCTCAAAGTTACGCCAACTGGCACACGATAATCGCGAGACATCTTTTGATCATCCAAAAGCAAAATTCAAAGAGTGCACATTACATCCTTTGATGAGTTTGGAATTTTTTTTTGCTCGTATCTTACGCTGCAGATTTTAAAGGCTGTTTCTACTTCTAGACATTGACATAATATTTAAAATTATGACTCACCCATACCATTTTTCACAATTTTTTATTCGCTGAAAATATCTACGTTATTTCCGTGTAAACAAACATTATAACAATAACACGATATATTTTATTTTTATGATTTTAATATTTCTTCTCTACTTTCGTAAAATTCGAATTCGAACACAACATTTTTTTTCAAGAACTTAGCAAACTAATCAAACGTCATTTTTTTGCCATAAGGGACCTGTTTGGTTGAAATCAGCCAGACACATTTAATGTGATGCCTAAAGGATATAATAATATTGATCCTCTTTAATAATGGCCTATTTTGCTCTATCGTAATGCCTTAACTTTAAATAACAGCAATGTGTGGACGCTTAGTGGTTAGGCAGGAATAAACAGTGACTGATAAGATCCCAGACTTAATTTTAAAATAAAAGATATTTATATCCTAAACGGTACGGATTTAATGTTTATCTTATATTGAATCAGACCTAGATACTCCTTACAAATTGCCTTACAACTACAAATCATAACAAATAATCATAATAATAGAATATAGAGCAAAAAAGTAGCTTGGACACTTTTATTAGTATCTATGAGTTGCCCAGTTTACAAAGAAATGCCCAGCTATAAACGGATGCAGATTTGTTTGTTTGTAAACAATTAACGCTTCTTGTAGTTAAATGTTCTGTTCAAATAAGTCATTCTTTATTCGATCTCAAAAATGCCGCAGCGTCCAATCAATGTTTTATAGATGTTTCCGGAATACGCATCATGTTCGCCCTAGTCGATCAATAACTTTGAACGAGATAGGCGACTACCGTTTCCAAAACATTCTAGAATCTAGTACTATAGGATAGAAAGAGACAAACATACGCGTTAGAAAAAGAGACTGATGACTGATGCTGAAGATTCTAGAATCTACTGCCACGACCGAAAGAGAGATAAATATATGATAGACAAGGCAGGCACGAACAAACTTTTGCACGAATAGGGTTGCAAGCTTTCACAATTTGCACGAAATTAATCCACAATTTATTTTTGACAGTAAACAAAGTATTATTTCTTTTTAAGTTTTTGAAAGTATTTGTACATGAGAGTGCTAAGAATAGCTCGTACACAATATTTACATACTTTATCAGCGGAAGCTCTAAAACGGCTGAAATATAATAACCTTGTTGGTAATTATATTTTTGAGCCGTTTGGGGTTTAAACGTTCGGGACATGGGGACCAGGTGCAGGAGTTCTTTATAAAGAACTCGCAAAGCGTTTGGTCGACTCTACACGTGATCAGAAGGCTGGTCTATATTTAGCCCAAAGAATTAGCATTGCCATACAACGTGGCAATGCAGCCAGCCTTCTTTGCACGTTTCCCGACTTTTGCAAGGATGAAGATGTCTTTTTTGACGCTTTGTAAATAATATATATTTTTCTTTTTATACTGATATAGTTTTAAAAATGTAAATATTAATTTAGTTTAATTTATTGCAAGAAGTACTTTATTAACAAACAAAACAATAGCAAATTATTACGCTGTCTGAAATTCACAGAAGGACGAAAAAAATATTCGACAAAGTAAAAAAATAAATTTTTAATAGTTTTTTTATTACTTTCCTTTTTTGAATATTTTTATATCTTATAGAAATATTCTTTATGTAAATGCAGAACTTGCAACAAACTATTAATTAAGTATCTACATTAATTTTTGGTCTTCTATGCTTTGGACGAAGCAATTAATCTCTTTCTACACAATACCGTAATACCGTATAAATGAATTTTAGAACACCTCTCGTCATTTAATGAGATAACTGATAGTTACAATTAATAGAACTAATATGCAACCCATATTATAAAAATTGACATTGCTGTGATCACAAATCACAATACTGTGCAATCTACCTTAGGCTGGTCACCCTAAATATGAATAAGTGTTTTAGCTCTTTCTAACACATGAGTTTATCCTTTTCTTTTTGCACGATTTCTAGAACATTCCGACCGTCCTCGTCTCTGATTGGCTTGTTGTTAGTTTTCTAGAAGTTTCTGCTAAGCCTTGCTAGTGATTGGTAAGCGAGTTGCTTCCAGTAAATTCGAGAATCTGATTGGTCGTCACTCCAACAGTATATAAACCCGCGCGAACCGCGCCAAATCATTCAGTATTTGAAAACGCAAACAAGAGAAAGGGAGACGAGAAGCGGTTTTAATACCGAGCAACTTTACTCAAAGCGAAATATCAACGAGTTTACTAATTGAAGAGATTAAGAAGATTCACACTACAAAATGCCAGCTATCGGAATTGATCTTGGTACTACCTACTCCTGCGTTGGAGTATGGCAGCACGGAAATGTGGAGATCATCGCCAACGACCAGGGCAACAGAACCACTCCATCATACGTCGCCTTCACGGACACAGAACGCCTGATTGGAGATGCCGCCAAGAACCAGGTCGCCCTCAACCCAACCAACACGGTGTTCGACGCCAAACGACTCATCGGCCGCAAGTTTGACGACCCGAAGATCCAGCAGGACATGCAGCACTGGCCCTTCAGAGTAGTCAGCGACTGCGGGAAACCAAAGATTCAGGTCGACTTCAAAGGAGAAAAGAAAACGTTCGCGCCGGAGGAGATCAGCAGCATGGTCCTCACAAAAATGAAGGAAACAGCTGAAGCTTACCTCGGAAGTTCCATCCGCGATGCAGTCATCACAGTGCCAGCTTACTTCAACGACTCTCAGCGACAGGCAACCAAAGACGCCGGCGCTATCGCAGGTTTGAATGTGCTGCGAATCATCAACGAACCCACCGCCGCCGCTCTCGCTTATGGTCTAGACAAGGACCTTAAAGGCGAGCGTAACGTTCTTATTTTCGACCTGGGTGGCGGTACCTTCGACGTGTCCATTCTCACAATTGACGAGGGCTCACTGTTCGAAGTAAGAGCAACTGCCGGCGACACGCACTTGGGAGGCGAGGACTTCGACAACAGGCTGGTCAACCATCTTGCAGAAGAGTTCAAACGCAAGTACAAAAAGGACATCAAGAACAATGCGCGAGCGTTGCGCAGACTGCGCACTGCTGCTGAACGCGCCAAGCGCACTCTCTCATCGAGCACAGAAGCAAGCATCGAGATCGACGCGCTTCATGAGGGAATCGACTTCTACACACGGGTGTCTCGGGCAAGATTTGAAGAGCTCAATGCAGACCTGTTCCGTGGCACTCTTGAACCAGTCGAGAAGGCACTCAAGGATGCAAAACTTGACAAATCGTCCATTCATGACGTCGTGTTGGTCGGTGGATCTACTCGCATCCCCAAGATCCAAAATATGCTCCAGAACTACTTCTGCGGCAAAAAGCTGAACCTATCTATAAACCCTGATGAGGCAGTCGCATATGGTGCTGCTGTCCAGGCAGCTATACTGAGCGGAGAACAGCACTCGAAGATCCAAGATGTGCTGCTCGTCGACGTGGCGCCCCTGTCGCTTGGTATCGAAACTGCCGGTGGCGTGATGACAAAGATTGTTGAACGAAACGCGAAGATCCCCTGCAAACAATCACAGACGTTTACTACGTACTCTGACAACCAGCCAGCAGTCACCATCCAGGTTTACGAGGGCGAGCGAGCCATGACTAAGGACAACAACCTGCTCGGCCGCTTCGACCTCACCGGTATCCCTCCGGCACCTCGTGGAGTTCCCAAGATCGACGTCACCTTCGATCTTGACGCGAACGGTATCCTGAACGTATCCGCTAAAGAGAACAGCACCGGACGCAGTAAGAACATCGTCATCAAGAATGACAAAGGTCGCCTGTCTCAGGCAGAGATAGACCGCATGTTGTCGGAGGCCGAGCGATACAAGGAAGAAGACGAGCGCCAGCGGGAGAGAGTAGCGTCACGGAACCAGTTTGAATCGTACATCTTCAGCGTGAAGCAAGCGCTAGACGACGCCGGAGACAAGCTGAGCGAGCAAGACAAACAGGAGGCACGGCGCGAGTGCGACGAGGCGCTCCGGTGGCTCGATAACAACACGCTCGCCGAGAAGGATGAGTACGAACACCGGCTGAAGGAGCTGCAGCGAGTGTGCTCGCCCGTCATGAGCAAGATGCACGGCGCGGCCGCCGGACAGGCGCCGGGTGGAAGGCCGGGCAATGCAGGACCCACCGTCGAGGAAGTAGACTAAACTTGGAACGATCTCTCTCTAGTCCAATTCAATTGATTACTATGTAATTGCATTTGTAAATAGTAGATTGTAAGTTAATTTATTGTAATTTAAAAACCAACTGAAGATCATGTGCTGAAGACAAAATAAAAAAATATATTAGTAATAAACTTTGTCTTTCTATTTACCTTAACAAAGAAACTAATAAAGAAAATTTTAGATTGGAGATTTAAGGGTGAAGAACCCTTGAAGAATTCAAACAATTTTTTTTCATATCCGAAAATTATTCCTACGTCCTATTTCATAACTTTTACATCATAATAGGTCCACAAAAAGCACGAAACAAAAACAACAATGTACCGTTTACCTTACTGTTCAGCTTTAAAGTCGATTCAATTTATGTTTGTGACTAAAGACCCTTATATTACGAGCAACATTTTTCACGTGTCACACGTAAAATTATAAAATTATGGATTACTTTTGTTTGATGCTTTAAAAATAAAAATCAAATGGATAAGAGTGCAAACATGAAAAATAATTTGGATTTCCACGATTACAATAGTACAAAAATAGTTACTACAATAGTAATAAATTTTGAAAATCGACTATAGCTTATGTAATTTTATCCTTGTCTCTGGTCAAGCTAAGTTTCTTTCTCTATTTTTACGTTGGACATTTCCAAACGTCAGGTGGTTTGACATTCAAATCAAATTGTTCCCATTCATTGACACACGTCAAGAAGTCGACGTCTGGCGTTCGCATAAACTTCGACGTAAAATATCTCAATATTCACATTATAATTTATTATCGTTCTTGTGACGACATGGTATCACACCAGCATTCAGTGCTATAGTGCTTGTGATACAATTACGTGTTTTATTTTTTATTAAATGCTGTTATTCCATTAAAAACTAAAACACATTAGAAATGGCACCGAATTTTAGTAAAATTACTTCACGGACTGATGTTCAAATAGCTTTAGCAGCCTCTGCGGCTGTAAGTGCCTGGTTAATAAGGAATTCTCTTAATTCAAGGTAAGTCTGTGATCCGTGGAAATATTTTCTAGTGAATTTCCATCTAGTTTAGTTTTTCTTAATAACGCAAGTTAAAGTTGAATGAAGTTGAAAAACCTAATTTAACATAATAAATATAATTTTATTATATTACTGTTTAGTAATTTCATTTATAATTTTTTTTACCAGAAATATAACATTCTGAAAATATAAACAACCATCTTAATATGTTTTTTTTTCCAATTATGTTGTTATTTGGTAAACAAGATGTCTTAAAAATGCTTGATTCTGAATAAAGCTATGAATATATTTCAGTAAGCGTAAAAATGCAAGACAGTCAAACCGCCCTTCACCTGAAGAGCAGATACAATACATGATAAAGGATAAGAACAAAAAAGGTCCAAAGGCACAAGTTGATGCTCGGTTCCTGTCTGAACTGAAGACACTATGGAATATCATGATGCCTTCCATCTGGAGCAAGGAGTGCGGGTTCATGGCCCTCATAGCCTTCTCCTTGATATCAAGGTCCATGTGTGATCTGTGGCTCATTCAACATTCTACACTCATTGAAGGGTAAGTCTTAATACATTTTTTATTAACTATTGGATAGGAGTTTTGGTTTGGTATTGCCAATCACCAATGCTAGTGCAGTATTGAGGGTTTGATACACACTAAGGACTTTCCTGTTGCCTAAAAAAACTAGAATGAGGTTTAAATCCTCATTGGGCATGTACAAAGATTAAATTCCTTAGTGTGATAGTATTCCTTCCAAGAATTGTGAAGTGTGCTTTATACTTTCATATCTGAAAGACAGGCAATACTTAAATTCAAGACCAAGCCACAGCCCCTCTCTATAAAAACAATCACAATGTGTACATTAACTTCAATAATTAAACAATTAAACAAAAAAAGCATCTTCTCAAACTAAAATTAATGATTGCTTGAAGTAACTCACTCCATACATTTAAATAATGAATTACTTTTTTAATGGAACATGTGTTACTCTAAAAGAATGTGTGACAAGTGATGTATGACAACAAAGGGTCAAACAGTGGAGTAATTATTCATCAGTAAATGATGCTGTATGAATGAGGAAGTACTTAATACTGCCGTGTTAACAGACATGTAAAGAAAACATTAACACTGCATTAATCTCCATGAGTCTTTCGTTTTCACACCACTAGAGTTTTACATAATATATTAAGTAAGTTGTGTTGAGAAATTTCAACAAATTTAATATGTTGTATTCTTAAGCTTCAAAGAAGGAAAGTCTCTTCAACCTTGCTTAAAATGATTTCTGTACATAAGTTTTGATAATTAAATAGATCATCTGAACAAATTTCATTTTAGTTTTATCATGTAATACCACTTTACTGGAACTCGAAATGCCAGTAGTGGCACTAAGTATATTGTATGTAAAATAATCCATTTGATTACTGCTTAATCAGTCTAAACAGTAACATTGTAATGTGCTACTGGCCTTCACATTAACTGACAATATTCTTAATTTTATTTTTAGAACAATGTAGTCGTTATAACACTTTTTTGGATGTGACGTTATTAAAGTCGCAACTAAAATGTTAAGTTTTTAATAAAAAAGAACATTATGAGTCTTTCAAAAAAGAGCTTAAATAATCTAATTAAAAACTGCAATAAGATTAGTATTAAGATTTTATTTCATGTTATTTTAGCCCAGCTCAGTCGTAACTAGAGAAGTAACTCAGAAACTAAATTACTGTGAATACATTATCTTATTTCACATGTGTGTTTCACAGCGACAGATCGATTGCTACGTAAAGTGTCTTCAATATATTCCAAGACCCTTTCTCAAACAGACCTTGGCTCGACAAACTGCCGTGTGTCTAGTTCTTTTTCATTTTGCATCATGAATATCGCTACAGCAGCAAAAAGTAATGAATCATCAAAACAAATCCTACCGATCAAGTTTAGTTTTTCTAAACGGACATAATATAACATCGTATGATGCCGTCTATCACGTTGTTTCCATTTATAATAAACCGGATTGTAACGATTCTAATCGAGTAAAATATTTATAACAAGGTTCTGACATGCAGTCAGGGTAGTTTTCGCTCTATTTACATTTTTACTGTCTATGTTCTTAAGGCAATACTGTCTAATGTCTATGTCTTAAGTCGATTCGAGAAGGTCCGTATTATGTTAGAAGTTGCCGAAGGTTGTCCAAAGTTGCTCTCTGACACCCTGAGTTATAACCTTGAAAAACTAGTCTAATGTAAGAGTATTTTTCTGATAACGAGTTCTTATCTTTGAGACATTACAAACTTACAAAAATATTCTGCCCGTTTCTGTCTGTCTATAAACATAAAATGTTATTGTTTAGTTCATTTCAAGAGCTGGTCGTAATATAATTGACACTCGTATATCCGGTACGGAAATCAGTTCGTTTGTTTCACTGTTTATCAATTTGATCCGTGACTCTGAGAGCAATGCTTTAAATCCAAAACAATCAAATTTTATGTTAGAACCGACAGACGGGAAAGACTGGACAGTAAGCGGCTAATACCTCGTAGCGGTTTTTGTACAATGTTTTTAGATACCGGTTTATCTTTACCGTCTTATGAAGGTGAGGGAATTTGCTCTCGAGAGTTTTATTCGACTTTAAGCTTTACACTTTAGACTCGTAACCTGTATTATTCGCTAACCAATAATGTTTACTTAGAAATTGTTAGAATAAAACCTATTTTGTCTAAGATCTCGGACCTTGCTAAGCAGTTTCCGTAGTATTAGTAGTTTCAAACGAGTTCCTTGGCCACTCGACTTTCTCTCTGTTTGCGAAGTCGCTATTTTATTTATATAATTCTATTGCACCTCCGATTTATTGCAATAATAACCCATTTCCCTTGCTTCAGTTTACACCATGTTACTTTTAATCTACCCCACGTATTACCAAAACTTCAAATGCGTTTCCACCCAGACTATATGAATAATGTTTATCAAAGCGCTTCAAGTTCGGACGTTGTGACCTTCACCCCACGACAACTTTCGTACAAAGTCCATAACAAAAGATGTTACAATTACAGTATAACATGTATGAGAATAAATTTTCCTAAAATCTCTATAAAGTATAGAAATATCGACGGTCTAATGTCAGTAGGTAAGAAGTTAATGAACTATAGCTATGTAATAACATGGAAGTTATGTAAAAACATGTTTTAAAATAGTTTAACGAATGTTCCTTGGGCCGTATATATAAATGCGATAATAAACCTTATTGGATTGGAATAGAGACGCTATCAAGCAGCTGTTATGTAATGTTGTGTGGATGTGTAATGGGTGAGCTGTACAACTGGGTCAGCTCAGGGGCTCGTAGCTCATGGCTATATATTATCTATTGCCCAGTGTTACACCACACAGAAATACCTTTCTATAGGTCAGAACTATGAGGTCTGGGGCCCAATTCTGCTATTTACTATGGCCGATTGAATGAATGGAAATTGAATGAAGGGAGCGGAACACTTATGGTCAATACAATTAATTTCAAAATATTATGTTGGCAAAATGCTTGAGAAAATAGGAATATTTTCTTATTTAATCGAATTTTCTTTCATTCATCGGCCATTGTAAATATCAGAATCTGGGCCCTGTCCATTCCTCGCTCATACGAAATGTAATAGAAATGATTGTGAATAGTCGTAACGAGTGTTATTTCTGATGGTCAAACAGTTTTTCCTCAATTTAAGTTCAAGGTATCACTGAGCAGTACTGAGGTGCTGTTAGTTTCGCAATCTAATTGATTTTACTTAGTGAGAGTTTCTAGTAATAATTCTGATTATTTTGATGTTTTTATTTTTAACGTGGTGAATAATTCTACTAATTAAATACACACGTAGCATCTTAAGTGGAAAACCTTTTTATAAAAATAATTTATAGTACCTATCTAATCGATACACGGGTCTATAACAATGTATAGTTTAATCATAAACTTTGATGTGTTTAATTATTGGATAATACATAAAATAACCTTCAGTACGCTTATTAGCTATGCCTTTAGAAAGTTACTAAATTTAAAGCCAACCTATTATTGTTCTTATTTATAAACATGTTTTTATGGGATCCAAGTCCAACCCCATTCCCAACATTGCGGGTTTCCGCGGCACTGGATTTTTTTCGAATTTCGATGTCACTGGAAAGTTACCAGCTAAATTTATTTAATGAGTTCTGAGAGGCTGAGTGCATTACTCTTACACTCATACCATATCCACTCGATAAACTGGTTGTACAATAATTTGTACGAAATATGTAGTTCAAATTTTAAAGAGTGCTTTACGTCACAAATATTTTCCAGAAGGACGAATTGAGAGCCTGCTGTATCTGAAAGTAAGTGTGTTGCGCTTGTGGAACCGAGTCAACGCATCACACGCCTGCAACCGTCTTACTCTAACAGATTGTAATAGGGCCTCTGTCTCTATCGTGCAAAATAACATGATTTCCAACAAAAAAGGATTTACACTGGTTTGAGTAAAAAAATTATATTACTCAAATCATTTACTGAACTTTACATAAACATACACAAATGATTCAAAAGATAATGTCTTGTATTTACTTGAAATATTACAACGAGTACTCATTAACATAGTAATTGGTACCTATCTTATCCATAAAACAACGTTCACATTTGTTAATCTTCAGATAAAGCAGATTAAATTTATTGCTAGTTGCTTTTAAAAGCATTCACCTAATTATTTATTAATCCAATTTTTTCATCAGGTTTCATTGCCATCTGTTGCAAAATTGCAAATATTTTTGTCTCGATGTAGCTATGCAGCAACGAATTTGCCCGTCAAAACAACTCATGAATCAATATTGTTATATGTACTTACTTTCCACTTATTTCTTCTAGACTTATTTATCCTGATAAGGATTAAGGAGTCATGTTTATCTTACTAATAACATTGTATAACATCTCCCACATACAAATACTTATACACAGATTCCCAATTCCTCAAATATAATACTAAGTATAGTAACGTGTGTTCGTTTGTTTCAGGTCAATTATCACAATGAACCACAAGGAATTCAGAAGGTTATTAACACAATTCTTCTTTGCCATGCCAATCGTTAGTATTTTATTATGATTTATTTTCATTTTTACCTCATTAACCCACATACTCTCACACTAAAATTGTTAAGGTAATTAACATTCGTTGCTTATAATATCAGCCTTTATTGAAAATTAAAATTTATATAAATGTATGAAAGCAAAACAAGTCTTTCCTCTAATCGCGGATCAGCCTTAAAAAAAAACGGGTAAAACTCAATGAATAAAACAAGGAAAAATATCTTATCCGAATTTCATTTCCACGCAAGTGATAGATTACAATAATTGCATTGTTAAAGATTATAGAAATATTGTGTATAAGGTTGCAACAATTGTAGCAACATAAAAATCTTTACGAAATTTTGAATAGACTTTTTATAATTCACCCACTATAAATGCTTTACTATTACTCACAGGCCTTTTCCATACACTGGTACTGGACTGCGTTGGGATAGTATCTGCACCTCGTAGACACAAATCCATGCAAACAACCGCAAGGCCATTTCGTTTTACAGGAGAGAAACAAACATACAAATAGGAGGCACTGACATTTATAGTCAATGTCTAATAAGTTAGGTTCACTTTCGTGATACGACGTTACAACAACATTTATCAACACTTTCTCTAGACAGCTGTTGTTTCCATTTGCTTGTTTAGCAATATATCTTCCGTAGTTATGACGTTTGCTTGTAATGTCGAAAGTGCTAAGCAGTGACATCGATATGATGGCCGCCATTAATGAAACTATGACGGGGCTTGAAACTAATAAAACAAAGGCCTATTTAAAAATATTATATCATTTATTTATATTTAAGTCTATTTTTTACAAACTCTGCGCACTAATTGCTGAATGTTCATTACCCACTCGTAGATCATTTATTTTTGAGTAAAGCATACATTATTTTGGCATTGAATCTAAGAGCAACTGAACTTTAATTATACTTCACAAGTTCAATGTCCTAACAATTATATTGTTTCAGATATCGCTTGTAAACAATGTTCTGAAGTGGAGTATAGGCGAGCTGAAACTGAAGCTAAGGACCAATTTAACTCTACATTTATATCAACAGTATTTGAAGTAAGTATTATAATAATAATATGCTATTGTAACAATAGGGTACTTGACAAAAAAATATCTGTTTTGTCCGTCAGACAGATTGCCAAAAATAAATAGTTTTTCGCAAACATATTCGGCGATATACTGTTGTAAAATCTCGTGTGACGTCACTTACCAGTACGCTTTGTATGCATAATATAAAACAGATTTATATTATGCATTAGATTTAGTCACATACCCTATTAATTATTTGAAGATACGAAAGTATCACGGGATATTTGGCTAGACTTTTAAAATCTCTTGCCAAAGCAAACAGAAACTCTTATAATTACGTTTGTAACATTCACTAAGGGCACCCGCGGGATGCGGGCCTCTACTTAGTGGGTTGTATATAACTATCTTAATAAGGCAAAATAGCATAACCTATACAGGTTTTAATGAGCAAACTGTAGGTATCACCTCAAATCACCTGTATGTTCGTCTGAATAATCTTGATTTACCGCCATTCAGTTTAAAAGGACCGATTGGGTATTTTATGGCTAAATGTGCATTAACCATATAAAATATATAAATGAATTGAACTAATTGCGATGATAAAATTAGCTATCCTAAACAGTATTACGATCCTTATCAGTATTAAAGTAACTAGTTATTTAACTAACTTAAATAATTGGATTTAGAATAAAATACTGCAAAAAATAATTCGATTTACATAAGTTATTCGACATGTTGTGGTCTTTTAGGTTATTAGGCCAGACGCATGATTACCATGTTTTTGTCAAATATTTTCGTACCAAAAACACACAAAAATGGACTAAGAGACATACAAATCAAGCAAAAACCCTTGTTTCTTTAAAACTCAGGCAATACTTAATAATCTTCGCTAAAAATATTAACGTCCAATATAAAAATAATAATGTCTTAATAATCTTTATTGATCGTTAACTGTTTATAAGCATTAACAATACATAGTATCTCGCTTATCTAAGGTATAAAGAAGAAACTATATGCGTTCCTGTCCGTCACAACAGTAACAGTCACTGACGATAAAGAACCATAAAAATATAAAAACAAACCGTTATCAGATAATTTTTGGACCCATTCTATAATGAACTTCGGATTCGTAGTAAAATTAATTCTTAATGCATTCACATTGCACTTCTACGTATAAGACACTCTAGACTTATATCATAGACAGGTAGTTAGTAAGCCCTCTTAACCTTCCTGAGATTCATCAATGCCACACCTTGTTGGGGTAATATCGGGACAGGAACTACTGACCGATTTTGGAATCTATTTTACCAAAACATTTACTATATTTTACCGATTAATTTAAGTTATTTTACCAATTCATCTATTTTACCACAATATTTTTGTACGTTAAATATTACCCCAAAAAATCCTCTCAAGTGTAGCGAAGTGGTAAGCGGACGGTTAATTTATAATATATATCTACCACCTACTAGGAATGAAGAGCGCTATATTTATATATACATTGATTACTCATATGGTCGGTAACTAATACAATATTAGAGAACCAGCCGATGGACTTTGCACTATACATTAAGGCCTAAAAAGTGCAAGTCACCGTTAGAGTTAGATTTAAGTAGAGGCTTCAAACTAAATTTACCTTTCGCAATCGTTTAAGTTTAAATAATAACTATTTGTTTAACACATTCTCTAGTCAGCATGATGCGTTTTGGACTTGGAGAATGTTTTGTACAAACTGCAGTTTGCCTCGGCAAAGGTTATGACGGAAGAGATCACTATTTGTTACAACTTGAAACACTTCTGAAATAGTCATATAAATCCAGAAAAAAACATATAGGTTACATAATAAGTTGGAAAAGTTATACAAAAAAGTTTGGTATTTTTGTCTATGGTAACCTATTTATCAAATATATAAGAATATTTCTTTTATTGAGATTTGAACTTCGAAAACTAATCGCTAATGCCAACAGTTTTATTGTCATATTAAAAAGTGTTTTATTGCGTATTGTTCAAATCAGATTATATAAAAATGTTCCACTTGTAACTTACATAGTTGACAGTCTTTGTCTAGTATCATTATATCACAAAGTAAAGTGTAGCATTCATTTGAATAGATTGTTCGTGACCTTTCTTGACCTGAGCAAGCACTGGATTAGCATTGTATCCTAGTACATTTTTGATAATCCATTAATTAAATATTTTAATGTAAACTATATTTTTTTATATAAGTAAAAAATTTTAATTATTGAAATTCAATTCAATAACAAGAGAATACTGAAGAAATGTATTAGTGGCCGAATACTTGTCATTTTTAAGTGTGGTCTTGTGGAATTCCTTTATATAACAGTAACTTTAATATACAATAAAAATAATATAGAAAATATTCTCGACATACTGATACTGTCACGTGCGCAGGTATAATTATGTAAATGGATAATGTATTTAATTATAACGTTGAATGTCCAACAGTCTTGTCATAAAGACACAAATTATCACGTTATGACTACCTACATATACATAGTATATCCTACATATTAAAACAACTATAAACATAGACGGGCCGTACATCGATAGATAAAGTAGATAAACGCACATTATCCGGTTATTCTGTCATCATATTTGCTCTATGATTATAACTTCACTTCAAGGTATTGATTGATCAAACAGCATTTTAAAACACAGCAATCAGTAAGATTAATTCAATCACAAGTACTATGTAGTTTTTTATTTTATAAAGTTACCTAGGACTAGATGTCAATAGGACCAAAATTTAAACGAAAGGACCAGAAAACTTCTAAAACTATCCAATTACCTTAAACTACATAATGTATGTGGGAATATGTTGCAAGTAATTGATAATATCTAGCATTCGTTTTGCGTCTTTAATAATAATACGGGCATAAATCAATGCATGGTAGGTACATGGCGCGATTACAGGCGAGACTATCTGTCAGGCGGAACCAGTTTGCGCATGATTAGTTTACCGATTATCATAATAAGACGTTATTTTAATTTATTATAACTATCCTGTATAAAAGGACCGGACAATGCAGGAAGGACAATACTGTTTTTTGCTATTCTTTCACAGCTCATTATAAAATTGGGCTACTTATGCTAGGGAACCTATTATAAATGATAAACATCTTCTTGGATTCCTTTTGCATTTAGGAAGACAAAGAGTAAGACCAGGCTCTTACACAATGTCGGGGTCAATTACACACATTCTTAAGGCTTATAAATACACATAGACACTGCAACCACGCCCTCGTAACGTGACAAGGCACGGTATCACGATGCCATCTCGTGATAATTTAAGTTGCCCTAACCTGTACACGAGCCCTTGCCTATTTAATAGGTGTCCAGGCTCAACTTAGACAACCACGGCCACCAGTCTTTTAGCGGTACATACTTATACACGCCAAACCTACTCAGCCAGACGTGTCGCGGGTTCGATCCCCGCGTAGGACAGGCATTTTTGTGTTCCACAAAATATGCTTGTCCTGAGACTGGGTGTCTTTGAATGTTTGTGAAACCTGTCGCGACACAAGGATTCAAATCCTTAATGCGGGAGTCACCTTTTTTCCAAAAATGAATAAATTGAATATGAAATTTCAGGGGTTTCACATACTACCAAGTATCAAACCTGGACAATCGGATAGCGAACGCTGACCAGCTGTTAACAACAGACATTGAGAAGTTCTGTGATACCGTCGTAGACCTCTACAGTAACATTAGCAAACCCATGTTGGATATTAGCATATATCTCTACAGACTTACTGTTAACTTGGGTGCTTCGGTAAGTTACCTCACATAGTAAATTGCTTACTTTATTACACCTGTGTGCGTCATTCAAAAGTTTTAATAGTTTGTTTTTCTTGTGTGCGTCAGACAAATTAATAGTTTTCTTTTTATTTACCGCTATTTGAAGATATAGATCTACTTTTTACTACCTTTAGGTTTTGTTTAATATTTTCTGTTCTGATTAAACGTGTCTCAGAACACTCAAACATAATTCACCTTTAACACAAAACTAATTAAATTTTAAATGATGCCACAAACAGATATCCAACTTGTAACACCCCTCTTTTCGCGTCCGGGGTTAATAAACCACAATTCTTGTGTATTTAATGTTAGATTTAAATCTCAATCCGCACTTATGACTTTCTTTATCGCTTGCTTTATTTAGTCCACTTAGATATTCATAACATAAAGCGGTACTTTACGACATATTCGCACCATTAAAAGTGCTGTGATATCAGATGAATGGTTTCTGGTAGTAACCGGCCTCTTTATTTCAGACTCCCGGTATAATGATGGCCTATTTACTTTTGTCTGGCGTTTTACTCACCTACCTTAGGAGACCAACAGGTAACTACAAAAATAATAATTAAATACTTTATCGCTATTCAAGAGAGAATATTTATTAATATGCATGTGTACTTTTATTAATTTTACAGCTAAAATGACTGTACACGAGCAGAAATTAGAGGGAGAATTCAGATACGTCAACTCCAGATTGATAACTTATTCAGAAGAAATTGCTTTCTACCAGGTTTGTCATCTAAAATTATTCATAATTTACTTAATTTTAACTGAAGTGAAAAGAAAGTAGTGAAAGTTTCCCAGAACTAAGAATTAATTGTATTGTTCTTTTTATTCTCATGCTATTTTAAGTTTATTCTATTTATTTTAGAAGTTTTACTCTTATTTTACAATTTATTTTTATTTACATTCGGCTACTCTAAAAACAATTCATAATAATAGAGAGATAACTAATGTAATAATCCACAACCTCCAGACATTGATACATTTCTAAATACATACATAATACAGATAAAATATACCCAGACACAACAAATGGTCGTGTTTGTGAGATGGGAATAGACCCACGACCCCCGGTATAGCAGTCGGGGTCACTAACCACTAGACCAACAGGCCACTCAAACTGTGTCAATTATTATTAATAACAATGTATATAATGTATTTTTTCTATTACGTTATAGGGTAACCACCGCGAACAACTCACCCTATTAGCCAGCTTCTACAAGCTGACCAGGCATCTGCGGAACTTCCTCAACTTCAGAGTGGCCATGGGCTTCGTCGATAACATTATAGCTAAATGTGAGTATGCGTACAAACAAGCGAAGTATTATTTTAGCATTCATCTTAGATCTAGGTTAACTTAAAATATTCCTGTTTGTTTTAAGTTTATATGTTTCTGTTTTCATTAGTTTTTAGTTATTTTAACATGATAAAAACTTTTTCTTTCTTTTACACGAAGGCATTGATGCCAATTACTAAAAAAACATCGCACTTCCGTTATAATATTTAAAGACGATGTTTAGGACCAGTTAATAATATTGTTTATTTACAAATCAAATAATTCTAATGTATTGATTTTTACAGACATAGCCATCACGGTCGGTTTCTACGCAGTATCAAGACCGTTCTTCGCTGTAAACCACAATTTACTTACCACAGGCACTGAGAATGATAGATTTAAGGTAAGTTATAAAATAAGGGCTTTGAGAGAGAGCTAGTTAATGTAATTATGCCTATAGGTCTTTCTTTCAATTTTACTGAAATCAACTTCATGTCAAATCATGACAAATCAATACAATCGCGTAAAAAAGTTGTGTTACGAACAGCGTTTTCAATTTAATTAATTTTAGGTTTAATTAATTTAGGTCACCTTAAAATCTCTAACGCTTGTGTCTGTCACTTATAATCACAGCTAATCGATACTTTATTATATTTAGCTATCTTATAACTGATAATGACATTGATCAGTTTAATCTGTCTGACCTGCATCTAGACACGTCTAGCTGATTAATTAACACTATAGCTCGACCTGATCGGCATATAACACATATCCGGTACGAATATAGTAATTCAAATATTGAGATGAGACATAACATCATCATTTTATAAGATTCGCAGATATGTGAGAATGAAAACGTATGAAATATCCAAATAAATATGGGTGTCTTTGTACATGTGACTTGAATGTTTGCAAATTGACACAACGATTAAATTCTTTAATCCTGGAGTCACGTAGAAAAAAAACAGACATCTAAAAACTTTGTAAAATACACGTACTCTGTCTAGTCTACTACCAAATTAATGTTTACCTATTTTTATCTGATTTTGTGCAATCTACTATTTTACATGTACGCCATATCACCATCTAGAACACGAATGACTGTCTCATAAAATAAATAATATTTTAAGAGACGAAACAGTTAACAAATACTAAAAAAAATTTGGTCCTAACTTACAAACAGTCAAAAGGAACTAAAAAATAATGTTGGTCCTTCCATACGAAATTGTAACTGGTCTAATATTTGTACATCCATCTCGTATTAATAAGATCTTTTGTTCCTTAACATGTATTGAAGAGGAGGTAAAGTTTGTTCCTATTCTATCCAGCACTACTACACATACGGTCGTATGTTAGTTAAAATGGCGGAGGGTATCGGTCGGCTGGTCCTGTCGGGCCGCGAGCTCAGCAAGCTGGCCGGCCTCACGTCCCGCGTCACGCAGCTGAGGACAGTGCTCGACGATATCAACAAGGGCAACTACACCAGGACCATGGTGGAGAGGAACTCACAGGCTGATGGCGGTGAGGATACACTCATTTTGATTTATGTTTTTTTTTTCTTAAATATGCTAATTGATAGAAAGAGTAGATAGATCTCAGTGGCGTGCCGTTGGGGATATCTATGTCCAGCAGCGAAAGAATAGGGGCCGATGATTATGATGAAGGTAATTGATGGACTAGGTTTGAGTTAATCGAGTTCGAGTCCAATGTGACAAAAAATAAGATTTTCAAAATTAAATCTCCATTTCTCCTATGTGGACTATTTTGTCTATGATTTAGCTAAACATGAAATAAAATAAATTATTGACATAATTCGTAGTTTTTAGCCTGTAACCCCACACTAACTAGTAACTTACAACTGTAACAAAGAACTCCCAGAACAATTATTTTTCTTACTATTAACTTAGTCCTTTCATATTCTCTATGACTAGACTGAACTGTGTCCTGTAATGGACTGCGACAGACAGAAGATTGATAAGATTAGATTTGATAAGAATTGTTTTTTTATAGGTGAGATCCCGCAATTACTGGCCCCGGGCGCGGGCCGCATCATTTACCAGGACAAGATCATCCGCTTCGACAAAGTCCCACTCGTCACACCCAACGGAGATGTGCTCATCAAGGAACTCAGCTTCGAAGTCCGGTTAGTTCAATGTAGATAATTTATTACCAATATAAAATACAACATTACTGTTTAAAATCCAACATATGTATATCGCTATTTTTTAGCTTAGGAATTCTAGTACTTGAGGCAATATTTGGCATTCTTTAACACAAAATAGAAGTTCGGATCAAAGGACCACGAGTCTAAAAAGATGTGTTATTGTCTTTAGATCCAGTTTTTTTCTTTAACTAACAAAACGCTCATTGGATCGGTAATTTTCAATTCAAAATGTTCTTTTATTGTAGATCTGGTATTAACGTCCTCGTATGCGGTCCTAACGGTTGCGGCAAGTCCTCCATGTTCCGTCAACTCGGCGAGCTGTGGCCGATCTTCGGCGGCACCCTGACCAAGCCGCCTAAAGGAAAGCTGTTCTACGTGCCACAGAGGCCTTACATGACGCTCGGCACTCTTCGAGACCAGGTTTGTCCTACAATTTTAATGAAGGTTGGAATAAATGGCATAGCAGGAGCATACTGTATGTTTGAGATTTTATTGCAAAGTTTAGTCCAAAATATATTCATAAAATTTGAATGACCAATTTCTCTTAGATTACAATGTGGTTTACACTTATCCTTTAGTTTAATTTTGTTTTTTGTTTGTTATAAATTTGACTACCAACCTTTTTTTGAACAGCTTATGGCTCTAACCCACACCCGGTATTATATTTCACACATAAATAAAATAGACACAAAATATGAATGACACCCAGACCAAAACCAATGATCTTGCTCATCACGCAAACATTTGTCCTGGGTGCATCTGATATAGCACTCGGGGCGACTAACCACTAGACCAGTCAGAAAAAGAAGAGTAGAGATTAAAATCTATATAACTATATAAAAAATAAAACTATAATAAATACAGTATATATAACCCCGTCCCGCAGATCATCTACCCGCAGACGCGCGAGGAGATGTCCCGTCGCGGGCGCTCGGACGCGCAGCTGCTGCGCTTCCTGGACATCGTGCAGCTGGCCTACCTCACGGCCCGCGACGGCGCGCTCGACGCCGTCGAGGACTGGATGGACGTGCTGTCCGGAGGGGAGAAGCAGAGGATCGCGGTCAGTGTGCATGTACTACGGCCTCGGAAATAAAAAACCATTTCTCTAAAAAACCACTACTTGAATGTAAATGGCCGTCTGCGTCTTTCTCGCCATAAAGAGGATTTCAATACATTCATTTCATTTCGTAGAGAAGTTTTTTGAAATAATATGTAGAACAGTAGCCTTCTACCAAAAACATGCTACTCTCACTGCTGGGCATAGGCCTCCACTTTCTCGTGCCAATTTCTACGGTCCTGTGCCAGCCTCATCCATACTCGAGCCGACGCTTCTTTTGCCTTGTGATAGCCACCAATTCTTCTATCACCTTCCGAGAAAAATACTCAGCAAAATATCAATGCATGTTCATTTATTCTATGTGAAGATGGCGCGCCTGTTCTACCACGAGCCTCAGTTCGCGATCCTAGACGAGTGCACCAGCGCAGTGTCCGTCGACGTCGAGGGTCAGATGTACCAGTACTGCAGAGAGGTAAGCTAAAATTTAATTAAAAACCATATCTTTTTGTATAAACGTAAAATTATTATAAAATACCTGTTGTTTGCGGCTCTGCCCTCCAGGATGTCGGTTGTAGCTGCAAAAGAAGCATATGTCATTGTGTTAATCTAAGGTGTTAGCAACGTCCACACTAAATTTCATCGATATCAAAATCTAATCTAAATCTGTTCAGTGGTTTTTGCGCTAAAGAGGAATAAACATCCATAAATACAAACTTTCGCGGTTTTTATATTAGGAGGAATTTTCAGCACCACTAGTTGAATACTATTTTATTATCTAACAATGATTTTGAATTTTGTAGGTTCAAGATCCATTTTTAAAATGTAAATGATGTTTACTAAACAGAAACATCATCATCAGCACAGAAAGCTAACGTAAACTTTACCAAAAAAAGTGTAAACGAATATTAACTAAAAATCAGTTTAGTAATCGTTACCTGTTGGTAATGATTGGTTTTTAAACTTGTTTTTAATTTTTCATAGTTTATTCACCTCACTTGAACTAGGCTATTAAATTCATCTAATAATAGACAAGACAAGAAAAGTAATAATATACTTTGAAGTTCAGTCACTGGAACCATAATATAAGTCATTCACACCTAATGTTGTGTGTAATGTATTCTATGAGATTGTTCAAGAGTGTGTGTGTATGTTTATGTGTTTATCCTGCTACCTGTACTTTAGAACACAGGTATACAAAAAGTAGTTACATTTAAGATAACATAATGTTGCCAAATTCCAATTAAACTATATGTTATTTAGTTACAAAACTTTAGTAACTTGTAAAATGTAATCAGGTTTGGCTTTTATTGAATAAAGGTTTTAATCATCACAAAGCAAAACAGTTACATTTCCAATACGTCAACTTTCTTTATACCTGCTATATATTATACACGACTATTTAGTTATTTCAAACAATTCGTTTCACATTCCCCATCCAACTAAACCATTATATTTGCCTCTCTTTGTCAAATATACACTAACTTACTTCTCTTTGTTCACAGGTGGGTATATCTCTGTTCACGGTTTCTCATCGCAAATCGCTGTGGAAGCACCACGACCACTACCTACAGATGGATGGCCGCGGCGGCTACGTCTTCGAGGAGATTGACAACGAGACCCAAGAGTTTGGCTCATAACACTCATCATCCACCACTGAAAGTAACAACCTGTCCATCTGTGCTAATACACAGGAATTTATCTCACATAAAAAATATGCTATCCCTCATAATTGATTTCTCTAAAGAGATGTGTGCATGTCTTTCACGTAAAACAACTACACTGGATATAAATAACACGAAAAGAAAAGCGTTTATTTGACGCAACAGGGAAGAAAGTAATGATTAAAAAATAGATTGTTTTGTCATGGGGACAGAGGCACTCCGTGGGGCAGCTATTAGTTGTTATTCACAATACGCTGAGTTCAAATTCTATCTTCATTAACCCAGATAGATAGGTTATTACTACAAAATTAAATCAAAATACTTCACATCTTTACACAATTGTAAATGAAGATATGTTAAGACATGTGTTTATATTCCATGGTTGTTAAATAAATTATTAACAATATTACCTAAGTGTAAAGTAAAATATGAAGAATGCTAGTTACCTATCCAATAATTACCACAAACTGCCTTTTCAATATATTCACATTACATTGTTATTAGGCAATGAAGTCTATTCAATGTTATTTAATTTAGGTATATAAGTAAATAATAAGCCAATTAAAGGTTTATTTTTGGGTAATACATCAGTCCGATTTCGAAATGTTGTTCAATTCAGTTTGCTGTTGAATCTACTGATCACCACTGTGATAAGATGACTAAAATACTAGTAACTAATCTTCGGGATGATTAGTTACGGGCGTTTTTTAGTCTTGACAATCTTGCATTTTTTTTTACGCACTGATAAAACAGTAACAATTACCGACAATACCTGTTAAATCTTCAAAAGATTATTCCATATTATATTATACGTTTAATAATAATTGGGCTCAAGTTATGGATTAAAATCGGTGTGTAACATTTTATATTTTACAACCATAATGCTCGAAAATCAATGATCGATTTTACTTAAACTAAATAGACTAAGGCTGCGTTTCCACTAGAGATGTGCGAGGATGTCTAGCTGTGTCGTGATAATGTGTGGGGCTTCCGAAAACACAGCGACGAATGCGAGCTGGCGTATTACACAATGCGAAACGAAGATGTGTCGCTGATAACTTGCTTAACTATTTTCACCAGCGCTATGCAGACTATGGCGAGGTAATAAAAGCTATTTTCTAGAGAAACGATCCTATCAAAAGATCTCTGTTGAAAACGCAGCCTAAATGATGTCCAGGATGTAATGAAAATCTAGCAAGTTACCATTCTACGGAATGAGAAAAATATTTTTATAATGTAAGATCTATAGATAATTTATTTATTGTTTTGTTATAGTTCAATAATAAAATTCATGTAAAATTTAATACAAGATAATGTAATTGTCTTATCTCATTTTTGGGAAAAAATATTTACTATTTTAAGCAATAGCTAATTATATTAGTTGACCCACTTAATGAATATATTGTTTAATTCTTAGGCCATGGTCATGATACAATTACTTGTTCTTATTATGTTGAAATGTTTATTGAACAATAAGTTCACCAAGCTCCAGTGTTTATTATTCGGGATCGCGTTAGTTAGATCGTATCGCTCGGACCGCTCCCTCCTCTTTTACTCGTCATTTACAGAATCGCATTCGTCAACTGGGAGTCTTCGGCTTACAGGACCAGCTGGGATAATATGACTCGTTTTCTGAGATAGGTCATCCAGTACGTGAGCGGCGGACTTAAGGATGTATGTATGCCTTTGAAGGGATGCAATTGTGAAAGCTAGAATTTCTCCCCTACGATTTTGTTGAGTTTGGCGAAAACTACGGCCGCGTAGTGCAGGTCGGGAAAATGCGCCCGGTTCAGTTCAGAGTTTAGTTACTTGCGGGAACCAGGTCTGCTGTGCCGTAAGAAGAGAAGGCTGCCTGCAAACGCTTAGTGAAGCTAAAGGTTTTGCTCATGCCATAAGATATGATAATTCGGAAAGGATTCGTTCCTCACCCTGTAGCTGTGGCCATGGCCCTTTATTTGTGTAGATTTCTGTGAAAATATTGTTTGATGTGACATTTGCTGTGATAGATGTTAAGTTTTATCTTTCTTACCTTGATGGCGGGTGCTGGGTCAATAAAGAAGGTTCAGGAATGTAATATTGTTTTATTTATTTCCCTGTTACAATAATTATTAAAAAGATATTTTCCAGTTCATTTGTTCACACTTCTTTCGAGTAGTTATCTGTTTTTTCAATGTCAACAATCTGGGGATGTAGTAAGATAGGAAGCTGAAACTGCATCCAGCTATAGCATTTTAATAATTATTACTCGTTTTAGTTCACCTAATCTAAGATACCTCAACTTGCAAATTCGTACTAATACAGTTAACTGGAGATTTCTAATTTAATGACGCGATTTCTAGTACAATTTACGTAACTCTGTAAAACCTAACATCCGAGGTGTGCCTAATTACAACCAATTTAAAGTTACCGCCTATTGAATCATTGCTATCAGCAAGCGTCGCATGACGTCATGTGACGTTTACTTTTTTACTACGTCTTGATTTGGTGACGAGTCGACCAGCGCTTTGCGTCACTAATTTATACAGCCCGACAACATCCTCTTACATTATTAAGTGGAAAACGCACATTATTCGATCAATGTTATAGGCGTATGCTACCTTCTCTTTGCCTGTTTTCTATATCTAACACCAATACAGTATACTGTTTAAAAATAATGTAACTTTGATCAAACCCAGACGTGAAACAAAACGCATGTAGACATCGCTTCGCATCAGCTGTTGTAAAAAAAAAATTAACGGGATATCGCGAATGAAAACTGGTCACACCGACGGCCACATCAAAAAACTGGGGGTCTGGCGTGACCCTGTTATTTCTATCCTGCAATAAAATAGCTGTGTAATTTAAGATAGTTCGTGTGTGCTTCGAACAGTGTTATATAGCAAATTCTAGTGTAATTTATGAAGAAATTATGGAACGCGCGACGGGAACAGAGGTGTACGGGTGTGGCTCGCCCCAAACTACGGACATAACGCTGAATATACAAACTACTACGGGTGGTAATTTCTCCATCAGTTTGAACTGTAAAAATACAGTGGATTACCTCAAGAAGTTGGTTTCGAAGAAACTAAAGGTGTCAAAAGATAGAATATGCTTGCTGCATCGCGAAAGGTGAGCGTTTTGTGTCGAGACGCCAAGCTTCTATTGTCAAACATATCACGGAAATATGTCGATACGATGACGCATCAGTGTTATTTGACTCGCGTATTGAAGTTGAGTTTTGTGTTTGCAGACAACTGAGAGACGGCACGCTGGAAGAAAATGGTGTGCTGGATGGTGCGCGGGTGATCCTCCTGCCGAGCGTCGAGACAGGCTTGCTGGTGAGTGACTGAGTGCGTCACGCTGTGTCGAAACCCCCCAAGTACCTCATGATAATCACGTGTTTCACAACTCTCGCAAACTAATCAATACTCATTTATCACTAATTCCCTTGGTGCTTCTATTAACTAATTCATTATTTCATTAATTTTATCTCTCTATCCTTTACAGAGTCACAGGCCCGAAAACTCGGTGATGCAAGCATTAGAATCCTTAAATGACACTCAGGTTAATGATTTCTTAAGTGGTAAATCTCCACTGAACTTGACGATGAGGTTAGGTGACCATATGATGCTGATACAACTGCAGTTGTCCACCCTCAACTCGGGTTCCAGTGGCTGCCGGTCTTTGAGAACTTCCACACCTACAAAAAGCTCTGCAACACCACTACGGACCGCTAGCTCCTCCAGATGTGAGAGCAGGGATTCAGCCAGCCCTCAGACAGTAACACCACCAACCTGTACTCCTGTGCCCTTAGATCACACTTATCTAACTGACGTGATCCCTCCAACTGACCCAACTCATCACTGCGGTCTAAAGAAGCAAGACATTGAAATGCTAAAAAACTGTTTTGATTTGTATCGGTCAATGGCTGCAAATGATAAATATAATGAAAAAATTGCGAATCATGAAGACCTTGATGACTTATCAAATGATGCAACCGACACTCTTATGGAACCTTCTGATGAATCCATGGAAAATGAACAATCCCCCATAAAATCCTTGTCAAATCTGGTGTCCAGTCCTATAGATACTACCACTCAGGAGAATAACACTGCCCTTGTAAATACTGTGAAAAGTAACTTGATAGATTTGTTAAAAATGAGTACTAATGATGTGATACCTTCGACAAGTGCCATCCTTGACAAGCAGTGCCCTTCTACATCCTCTCACACCCCCGACAGCTCACTCAGTGATGACAGTGATAACTTTACAGACCAAAGTTCATTTCTTGCTGAGAGTACTATAGATGAATACCCCATGGAGAATCTCTTTAACAGTGCTGTTGACAAAGGCTTGTTTGAAGATCAAGATGAGTCTATGATGGATAGGGAAATATCAAATTTGGCTACTACTAGTCATGGCAGTCAGGATGCTAATTCTGGCACACTTCCTTCTTTCCAAAGTATAAATGAGCCTTTAAAAAATAAGCGCTTCCAATACCTTCTCCACAAGACTTCCAAATTTAAACATCCTATAGGGCAGAATAAACAAAAGGCTTTCATGCAATCTGTTGTGAACAAACATAAGAAAAGGATGCAAAGCCGGCAAGACACGAACCTATCCCAACCTTCTACCTCTAGGACGGAGCCCTACATAACAAACTCTAGGAAATTAATTCTGCAGCCAAGTAATGGACAGAGCAGCGACAATGCCACACCATCTACATCAAAGCAAGTTGTATTCAAAGCACCAGATGCTCCAAAGAAGCCACAACGAGCATCACCAACACCGCCTGTGGATACTAAAGCTCTTATAGAAGCATCCAAGAACTTGACTCAGAAACTAAAGAAGCTGTCTAAAGAGGTCCTTACCAACAAGATTGATTTGAGGGCAGCTGAGGAGACTGTGTGCAGAAAGATTGGACCTGGAGCTGTGATAGAGTCCATGAAGCATCATGGCAAAGGAATTTATTCTGGGACATTTTCTGGTACATTAAACCCTGCCCTGCAAGATAGGTGAGAAGAATAATCAATTTTAATTTCTTTCAACTTAAAACAAAGAAAACATTCAGTCATATATACAAGCCTAGTTAATGTATGTCACTGCATATTTACACATGTGCTGACACAAATTACTATCAAAGATGGCGACTATATTCTACATAATGACTATAGCATAATTTTATTCAAATTAATAGTGATTTTGGGATAGGTTAGTTGAGTAAATAGACTGTGCTCACAAAAATGTTAGTTTTAATATTATTTATCTCGAACCCCATAATTCAGATTATTTATGTGTGGTGTATGTTTCAGATACGGCCGACCAAAGAGAGATATATCCACAATAATTCATATACTAAATGACTTGTTATGTGCTACGCCACCCATCGCTTTAGCACAGGTATGTTTATATCCAATAATCGAGTTAACCTTGGTTAGAACTTAATTTTAATGCAAACATTGTGATTCGTAGTGAGATTACTGTGTAATAAAACAATTCGATTGTGTTTCCAGAAGGAGACGAGTGCCTCGTGCTCGTCGTTCGCGGCGGAGGAGTCGGGCGCGTGCGCGGAGTGCGCGCAGCCGGGCGGCAGTCCCGCGGGGCCGGCCGCGCCCGCCGCGCCCGGCAGTCCCGCGGGGGCCGCGCCCGCGCGCTGCGCCGAGCGCGCCGGCTGCAGCTGCCGCCGCCTCGAGCCCACGCTGTGCGGCGCCTGCGTCGGGAACACCTCCGGCGAGATATGCAAGAAATGTGATACTGCTAAAACCTTAGCCTTGGAGAACTCCAAAACTAAATGTAAGCTCGAGCAACTGAGGCTTGTCATGCAGCAAAAGAAACAGAGGCGCGAAGCGAGGAAACTAAAGACGCTGCCTTATACCAACTCGCCTTCCAAAACGTTAGCGTCGCCTGAACAAGCGCCGGTCTTACAGGAAGAAATAGAAACAGTTGCCTAACATCCAACTCGATCCGCGTAAATTATTATCCGCGCTTCTAGGTTTGTAACTGTACTCCGCCATCTTGTCTTGCTTTTGTATGGAAATTACTAATGACTTCAGTCGCCACATAAAAGGTATCTTATAGTTTAATGGTATGCACGGGATGTGTTTCGACCGCATTGGGGACGTGATAACTAACAAATTGTAACGTTATCTTTGTGTTATTAGTGTTCCGTGTCGACCGCGCGTACCTAAACCTTTCTCAATGCGCTATGACAATGAAGTGTTTCAAGATTTGTGTTACGCGTGTGCATTTCAAATGTGGACTAATGTTTTCAAAATATACAAAATGCGAATTTATGCTAATAGTTTATTGTCTCACGAGTGACTCTCGAATAATTTGCGAAACGTTCACTCTTGCCTCGCAAATGTTGTGTTCGAAACGATATTTTTCCGAGAGTGATGGATGAGCAAAGTTTTAGGTATGCGCTGACTCAAAAGTAAGACAATCGCAGATCATATTCTAAATTACCATTTAACTAAGTTTCGATAGTATGCCCATATATTTAAGTGCTATTTTACGCGTGTACAAATGATGAAGATTGATTAGCAAAATCACTAGTTCTTAACTAATGTAACCAGTTAAGGTCCACGACACACTTGCCTGGCGCGGCTTCAAATTAATTTTTGTTGTTATATTTTAGATTATATTTTATTGGTTCGAAGTTTTAGACACTTGTGTACCTAGTTTAATTTTTTGAAAATCACTATTGATTGATATTCAACATACGGGGTTTATTAGAAACTAACACTTTTTATTAATCCATCCTAGAAAACTGTATAAATTTAGTACAAGTGATCTATATCCCACTTTTTTTAGTTAATAATTGGCACTGTTATTCTTATAGTTATTTTTTCTTTGTTTTCCTTTTCTCCTTTCACGGATATGTTGTTGAAGATAATAAAAATGTTTCCTGCATTACATGTTTCGTTTAGTTTTGTTGTATTTTTATATGTAATTTTTTGGTTTACACGAACTATTAATATATTATGTAAAGGATACCAATCCATGTAAAATGCAATATATAACTTTGAACGATCACAAATTTACGATCATAGCAACACTAGAACTAGCTTTGTACATACATTATTATGCAAAAGTTTTAGTAGCGGTCAAGTGCTTTTTATATATTCCATCGATTTTATAAAAAAAAAGTTAACTTTCTATTGCCTAGACATAATTTAGGGGTTTATTGTGTAATATCTCTGTGAATACTATTTAGTAGTTATAACTAGAGACCCAATATAATAAACAATATGGCAGGTACGAAAATATTTGTGTATAAATAATAAAAATCAAAGTATGTTATTTATTTAAGTTGACATTGAGTTGCCCATTTGAGTTCGTATCTTGCGGGTACACGATGTGAGACCAAAGAGGACAGTAAATGAACTAGAAACACTGAATTTGTTTATTTCCTACAGTCTCACGTCTCGTAACAAAGACATCAAGATAAATATTGAACATCTTTTGGGTAGTGATGTACGACCAGTCTTCCGATCGAAGTCCAGAGTGTGAAACAATACGTTTTCCTCAATCCCATGATGGTAAGGGACCATGCTATCCCGGCCAGGCTGTCATACTAACGTCTCCAAAAACAATATTTCCTCCTTAATATACCGACGTTCCTACCTTACGAAGGCCAGGGTTGAGATCATGATTGGACAGCGTCACACTCGAGACCTTTATGTATGACCTATAACTAAAAGCATATAGCTAATAGGACATAAAAAAGTAACTTTACACCCAAACATATTTAGCTTCATTTTTCGCACCGTATTTAATTGTGACTAGTAATAAATTAAGCATTAGTATTTATGCAACGACATGTTGACATTGCTTACTGAGGACTGTTGAAACTGTCGGCCACTGCATATTGATCACTATTATCGTTTCCCACCCTCACCATCAGCACAGACATTCGCTCGTCAGTCGTGATCGCTCTCTCCTACTGGAGTGCCTCAGAGGGTACATAAATGTATTTAGTGTTGTGCCATACGTGTATACTAAGTTCCATAATTTAAATGTTTATGGCACTATTCCAAGTTCGAATATTCTGTTCGATCTCTTACCAATCATGTTCCTAAGATCTCAATTTTATTTTCGACAACTTGTAATGTTTGGCGTCAAACTTATTCGGTCTATTGTTTTTGTAAATACATTTTGTTACCGTATAATTTAGTCGTGATGAGTTTTTGTTATAAGGTTTTGAGGGAAAATCGTAAATTGTTTTTTTTGTCCATGTATTTGCATGTCTAGTAAGGAGAATAAAGTTACATAACAAAAGTAATGTATTGTTTTGATCTATGCCTGGAATCCCCATGTCAAAATTAACGTAGGAAATAAAATTATAAATATTTTTGCTTTCCAACAAAAATACGCAAATAAAAATAATCATATCCAAAACAATATAAATGAATTTATTCGAAGAACTTTACTGATTCTGTGGATTATAATGTGCAGGAACAGGAACCCAGATAATTACAGTAACTTAATCACATATTACTTCTGATAATTTTGCAGACAGAATCAATACGTGAGTCTAATACTTGCGATAACAGTATAACAAAATATACATAAATTATTACAGATAATCCAACACGAACTTAATAAATATAAGTTTTGTAAGATATTCTTAACAAAGTTGGATATTAAATTATATTATTAGTTAGTTACAATTACTATTAAAATCACTAAGTTTTCGATACGCTGACAATTAACAATATCGGTCGGTGTGTTTGTCTTTACTTCACATCATTTGTTCAGTCTTTAAATCTAGACAATGTTGTAGGTTACTGAATAAACACTCGTTGTAAAGTATACTTGACTGATTGTGTAGTTTAATGAGAGCTATTCTAATACTATCGTGTACAAAGTTAACAGTACGTAATACACTTAGGTAACAATATTAGTCGTTTTCAATTATTCGTGATTCTTACTAGATATGTAATGAAAATGTTCCACAATCAATTATATATCCTGTACTTAGGGTCTACAAAAACAAAGTCTGTACTTGTAAATTATTTTATTATAAAGTTCATTTATATAAATTAGCACATAACCCACACACGCGTTGTCACGCACACTACAACGGCGTCGTAGAGAGCGCTGCGGCCAGGAAATAGAAACGGTGAGCGGAGCGCTCGCTGCGACACACACGAGGACTTATGATTTTAGAAGAGCAGCGTGCTCATGCCGCCCATCTCGGCCTGCTCCTTGACGAAGATCTCGAAGTACTGGTAGATGATGGTCACGGCCAGCAGGATACCAGTTCCTGAGCCGATGGCGCCGAGGAAGTCGGCCAGCACGGACAGCGCGCCGATGCAGAGCCCGCCGAAGGCCGCCGCCGTCGGGATGTAACGGTTCAGCTCGTGGATCATGGAGTTGTCGCGGTGGCCGCGCATCACCATCTGCTGCTCCTTCAGCTGCTTGGCCACCTGCGGACAGACATCGTTTTTAGTCTTGTATCACATGCTTTAAAAAAATATATAACAGAGTCCATTTTAAAATCAAGTTCCTAACTATCGTCGTATTAATCTGATTATAAAAATGTGCCATTTCAAGACATTCATCAAATTCGTACCGTAATACAGTTTAAAGTATTGCGCTATATCTTCGACACAATTTCGTGAACGCTTTCACTAATTGGAAAGTTGGCAATCCCCTTCAGCGCATATTACGTTGCTTGAAGTTCACGGTTCATTGATCTCCACGTCACAGATTTAATAAAGAGTAACTTCAAATACAGATAGAATGTTTCTACGAAGAGCTGGAACTAGTTTTGCAATGACGTTAATACTATCTGTAATCTTTGTTGAATAATTTGTAGGTCAAGGAACTTGACAGAAAAGTGTAAATGAAACTCCGCGACTAGTTTTATTGTTGTCTTGACGTCATTGCTATAGTTACAAGTAGTACACAATTACGTCATATTATAAGGAAGACTGAAATATTTTACGTTGAACGTGTTTGTTCTCCATGTTGTTTAAATTTTTTTCAATTCATTTTTTTCTTTCTGTGCTACTTGGGTAAGAATGGAACGTCTATTTGATAATTTAAAAAATGAATAGACGCTGATGATAATTTTTTATTACGTATTTACCAAAATACATATCGCCCTTGATAGAAACAGCGAGAGTGATAGAGAGAGAGAGAGTTGAAAATACTAGACATTGAAATACTTACATCCTTAGCAGAAGAACCGGAGACATCGATCCAGGTCTTAGAGAAGAAGGCACAGGAGCCCAACATGAAGATGATGTAGAGTACGGCGTGCACGGGGTCGTGCGCGATGTGCGCGAGCGACTCCGGCGGGCTGAAGTAGTAGCACAGCCCGCCCACGGGGTACGCGCGCGCGGGGCCGCCGCCGCCCACGTCCGCCCACACGCCCAGCAGGTTCACTAGGAAGTTGCCGCTGAACTTCACGGCTAACATCTATGGAATGGTATGATCTTAGATTTTTTCCTTTAACAGTAGTAATACCAATTAAGCGTTTTGGTTTGTCATATATTCCAAATTTTCAAGTAACTTTTTAATTGATAGATTGTGATTTCATAAGTTATCTTTCAGTGTTGCCATAAAACCAATTTTATTAAAATAAACCCATAAATAACAGTAATTTCGAGACTTAGACAAATTTTCATTCAGTAAGACTTAAATTAAAACCTAACTCCAAACACGTGCGATCAGATAAACAATATCAGCATTATCTTATCTGAAGTTGACTAAAATTATACACCAGTTTATATGTCTGTAAAAATAAAAATCTGAAAGAAAAAAAACAATCAACAAACCTGTGAGATAACGTAGAGGTTAGAAACGAGCGCAGATTGAAGGATAATAGGTATGTTCGAAGTGTAGAACAATTTGATGGGGTACGAAGAGTACTGGCCGCGGTAACGGGCGGACTTGATGGGCAGGTCCACGCGGAAGCCCTGGGGGAGAAAATAAATCATTAATACATTGCTCACTTGGTAAAAGGTGCCTTGTAATGTTGAAGAAGAGTCTGTGATGCATATTGGAATTCGAAATAATAATACCTTAATATAATACGTATTAAGGTATTGTTTTTGTAGGTTTTTTGGAATAATAATTTATATTTCTTTAAACAAGTTTGGAAATACGACTTATTTGCAGTCTGGTTTTACCATTCAAATTAAAGGTTGATATTTAATAAATTGATTTGTTACATTTTTTCCTGTAGTGTATAAATAGTTTAAGCAAATAATATTGCAGTAGGTAATCGTCAAAATTCGTATTGCAATGTGCAGATTGTGTTACTGAAACTGTAGATAATTTGCTGAAATTACATAAAACTGATGTCTCGGCGAACTACGTATCGCCTAACAGTCGATGGTAACAATGCAGACAAATATATTCTTTTTGCAAGTTTTCCGTATTTTATCACCGGTTAAGGACGATATTCAATATCACGAATATTCAAGACTAAAATAAGTCAAATAGGCTCAGCCGTTCTCGAGTTTCAGCGAGACTAACGAACAGCAATTAATTTTTATATATCTGAAGATTTGGTAGGTTACCTGGAAGTATATGACTATAGCGAAGACGAGCACAGTGGCGAGCAGGTTCATGAGGTTGGGCAGGTTCTGGCGGTAGAAGGCCTCACGCAGAGCGCGCACCTTGTCGGGCCGCGTGGCCAGCAGGTGGAACAGCGCGATCACGGCGCCCTCGAACTCGGTACCGCGACCTATACACACGGACATATCAAATATGGTAACTTGCTGAGTGAGAGCAAGTTAATTCTCTCATGATTTGAAGTTTCGGTACTGATATTAGACCAGTAGAGTTCTGCTTCACTTGAATGTAGACTCATAACATATGTGGTGACAAAGATCCTAATTGTACATCCTGTACCTAATTAAGAATATTTTCGCTTATTTGAGAAAGCGAAGGTCTAATTCAATTAAATACCAATATATTTTTAATTGTGTACTTAATACTTTGCCTAAAGACAAAATGAACAAAGACGGGTACATACCAGTGTTGACGGTAGCTGGGGAGAATGCCTTCCACACGATGGTCTCGCAGATGTTGGTGGCGATGAACAGGGAGATACCGGAGCCGAGACCGTAACCTACAAGAATACTCTTAATCAATATGTGTAACAACCTAATGACTGCGAAGAAGAGTTGTCGATATTAGTGCTATAATTTCTCTAAATGTCGGACACATGTCATGTTCTCTTCCGTTTTATGTTCATATCCTGTGCCAAACAGGTAATTATGGATAAAAATATAACTGATGTTGCAAAAGCAATTTTATATGGAATCGAGATCTATAAATGGGAATCAATCTTGCATATAGATATTTTTCAAAATGATTTAAGTACTTGTGTTAGTGGTAGGCCGAATTCACTTAAAAGAGAAAGGTGAAAAAAACCGGTTTTCGTAGCCTTCACAGGAAGTTCAGTAATGTATGAAATGTTACATATACATCTGTAACTTTATTCTATCTCCAATATATTTGTTCTTCATTTCCATAGCTATAAAATACAGCTGTTATAAGCTATATACACAACTGGTTTCTGTAAATTATTACAGCAAAAATTGAATAAATTAAAATGTGCTTATGAGACCTATCTTAGTGAAAAGTTAAAAAAAATAGGTTTTTAATAAATACGCTATGTCTAGGGTTGCGAAAGTCCGAAAAAAAATCCGTATCTAAGTTATTTTATTTTTCATCATATACTGACCTTTTTGCAGGAGCTCATCAAGCAGCAAGACGATGAGACCGGCCACAAACAGTTGGATGATGATCAGGAGACAGACACCAGCTCCAATTTCACTGGGCTCGCCGTACATACCGGTCATGACGTACACGATGGCTTGACCCACAGTGATCACCATACCAAATACTGTTGACAACAAAATTATGACATGAAGAACATTTTTTTGAAGAGTTTTTGTTGATAATATGGGCGTGTTCTACGTTGTTTCGTGACGGTTTATTGACCGTTCGACACTTGGCGTCATTAGCTTTTCCGTTATATTGACAGTTCTTATTTGATTTAACAATTTGTCATCATCTTAAAGAAGAGGACTTTTTTTGTATTTCTAAATTTTGGTGGTGGTTTTTTCTAAACAAGTATTTATAATGTAATTCTAGAAATTAAGGGGGTTCAACAAAAAAATATGGTGATTAAATCAAGATATAAAGGTAAGTTCATAATTATTAATTAGAAAAGAATGTCATCAATAAATAATGTAATATTATGAACAAGATTTTAAGTATTTTAAAGTTCATTATTTTAATTATGGTACTTTAAGTAATGAATCTTAATGAAGTAACTAATGAGGTTCATCTAGTATATTTCGATAATTAACAATGTTTACTGGAATTAAAAATAATGAGCGTCAATTTTTTTACGAAAACAGCAACAAACATTGAGATTTAGTATTTCAAAAATAAAAATATGTCACAATCTGTCCAAAGATTTCTAATGAGAAAGTAAATCTTACTTATTGTTAAAAATATAAATTGGCATTTTGCCTAGCACTGCTATTTAGGACGAAATTGGCATTCTGCCCCTGTTAACAAGGTTTGGAAGACTGGTAAATATAAACAGACACAAAAATCATAGACAAAGAGTCAAATATACCAAAAAGGTTACAACTGCGTCACTAACACATGTCAGCAGAATACATGTACAGACATACCTGAATAAAAATTGAATACTAAAAACAATTATCTATGCTTTCACAACTGTTCCTAATTTAAAAATGCATGTTCAAAGTTATACAGACCCAAGAAGTTTTTATTTGAAAATTAATAAGGTTTGATTAAATAATGTTTTGTGATCATACTTACATTTCTGTGCACCATTGAATAAGGCTCTATCCTTAGGAGTATCACCTACTTCTATGATTTTCGCACCGGCTAACAGTTGCATGATAAGACCTGATGTTACAATGGGGGATATGCCAAGTTCCATGAGTGTTCCTCTATTTGAAGCCAAGATTACACGGATCCAGTAGAAGGGATCTGCGCTGTCTGATGACATTATACCGAATAGGGGGATCTGAAAGTAACGAGTTAATAAAGGAGATTGTTCAGTTTTATGAATGAAGATTTGTTACCATATGTCTGTATAACTAATTTCTAGGTTTTTTGGAATGTGTATTGTAGTGTGTTTAAGTATATTCATATTCCAATAAGATATTTCAGATGTTCAGTGGATATTACTGAAAATCGCAACTTATCAAATAAATTATAAAAATTAAACGAGGTTATAAGTGAAAGGTAGTATGTATCTTCAATATAAAACCACATAATAACTTATAATGACTACAGAACACAACTTTATCTTATGTAGCATATGGCCACATCACAATAAAAATGATAAAATATTTCCCTTACCTGACAACATACTAAGAAAATAAATAGTGTGATTGCAGTCCATAATACTTTTTCTCGGAATTGGATCTGAAATACAGAGCATTCAGTTAAAATCGACACGAAATTAGCATCACCAAATTGTTGTACAAAAAGTACAGTTAGCCATTCCACATACATCAAGATTAGGGTTAGGTATGCACTTTCACTTACGTTTTAACACGTATGTAGGGTGCAACATGCACTAAATCATGCAAAGATACAAATAGAAGCTACTACAAACAAAAATAATAGGCAAAAACTAATCAAGTAAGCAAAATATAACCATTTCTTACCTTTCTTTCTGGCTTTGCAATTTCTGGCAATATACTGCAGAACGGCTTTATAACTTCGAGGAATTTGACTGCAAGCAAAACAATTACATAAATATAGTACACTTTTAACACAGGACACACAAATTTAGAACAAAATCATGAAAATGTGCATATACGTGTCCGCAGGTTTAACACTATTTTTATTAAAAATATTAACGATACTCACTTCCCATTTTGATTTATTGCGAATTAACTACCCTAACTAAAATATTAACTGATCAATCCGGCTAAAACCATTCAACTTTTGTTCATTAGTAACACTCCAATAGGACTTTTCGCGAGAAAGAGCCTGCGCAACGCCGCCAACGAGCCGTCCGCGAATGACACGTCCACAACGTCATGTCACGTGACCTGTGATGTTGGCGTGTATAATGTTGCCCGTTACAATCCAAAGCGATATAGGTTTTTATTTGTTACTCTTTTTATCACAAATTCTTTTTTTAATAGAATAATTCGTTATACAATGGAATAAAGTCATTCAATTTTTATTTAATGGGAAATTGTGATTGATTTACTTTTAATGACAATAACAAATGAATAAATCATTTTAGTGCATTTCCAACTAAAAATGTCATCTATTCCATCCGAATTAATGTATTTTAGTTTGAGGTAGTAATTTAAAAGAGATTTTCTCACAATGGATATTTTTTTAATTCCCATCCATTTTCCATTTTATTCATTCTTATTATAAAAGTAACCATTATAATAAGAATGACAAAAATGGAAAGTATTTGCTCGTACTCGCATCACATCTTGCTTGACAGTTGACAATTTTGTCAAACTTGACACTGACAGCCGATTTTAAAAGCACTCTGCCATGTGCTTTTATTAGTAAATAATTAAGGTTTTATGCATTTCTAATCAATAAAAATGCAGCAGGCACATCGTGCAGGAACCTTAAAGCAGAGCAACAAAGCTCACAAGTCCCGACACCGTTCAAAACGGGGTATTTCAGCGGCTGTTAAAGGTTAGTCCATGAGTTTAGTTTTAAATTTTTAATGCTCATTGTGAAGTTGATTTAATATGAATTTACATTGCAGGTAAAGTAAATGTTAAGGAGTTTGTTCGTCGCAATCGTCATGTTCTTAAAAAGGACGAGCGTCGTCATCAGGCCCTTCAGATTAGGAAGAACAAGCGGGAGGAAGTACTGGCCACTAAACGTGCACTGGGTGGAACTCGCAACCCTCCCTTCTTGGTGTGTGTTGTGCCACTGAATGCTCAGTTAGATGTGCAGTCAGCTCTTGTTATTCTGAAGACTTGTTCAGAAGGAGCTGTAGTCACTGAATCATCTAAAGGAATTTTGCATGTTGGGTAAGTTCTTTTTAATTAAAGCTTTCATGATCTGTGTTCAATATGTATGCCACAATAAAATTAATAATTTTGTTTTATTATTACCAGGCTACCAAACTTCAAGCAAAGATTTTCATTTGTTTGTCCTGAGGTGCATGATGATTTTGGTCTATTGGATGCTCTAAAGGTCTCTGACACTGCTCTTTTTATAACCTCTGCACTTGGTGAACCTGTTGACGAGTGGGGAGAGAAAGTCCTTGCATTGTCTATGGCCCAAGGTATGCCTACACCCATAGTTGCTACAATGGACATAGAAGGAGTACACCCTAAAAAGCGTACAACAGAAAAGCAAAATGTCCAGAAGTTAATATCAAAATGGCTTCCAGAAGAAAAAGTTATGCAGCTAGATAAAAGTTCAGATGGATTAAACTTGTTACGTAGAATTGGAAACCAGAAACGAAACATCATCCATCATCGTGAAAAGCGGCCATATATGTTGGCCGAAGAGGTTGAATATATTGCTGATAGTGAAGGAAACAGTGGTACTCTTAAAGTCAGTGGATATTTACGTGGCATGCCTTTAAATGTTAATGGCTTACTACACATCACTGGTCTTGGAGACTTCCAGATGTCAAGAATTGATGGATTAGAAGACCCTCATATGTTGAACCTGGGTAAAGAAAATGTTAAAACAGATGACACTATGGATGCTGAGGTCACAAAGGTGTCTGTGTTGCAAGTGGCTGATCCAGCCAAACAAGAGAGCTTGGTGTCAGAAAATATACCTGACCCTATGGAGGCTGAGCAGACATGGCCTACTGAGGAGGAAATAGCAGAAGCTAATTTAGATGTAAGAAAAAAATATTATGTTCATAAACCAAATTA
Source organism: Trichoplusia ni (assembly GCF_003590095.1). Lineage (NCBI taxonomy): Eukaryota > Metazoa > Arthropoda > Insecta > Lepidoptera > Noctuidae > Trichoplusia > Trichoplusia ni. The sequence goes on from NC_039494.1 coordinate 4,119,973, forward strand.
GTTGTAGTCAAGTTAATGAATTGAATGCATCTTTACTCATTGTACTTGTAATTTTATATTTCAGACTAAGAAGAAAAAGGTGAAAAAAGTCCCAAAAGGCTGGTCTGACTACCAAGCAGCTTGGATTGTCGAATCTGACGCGGAAGGGGAAGGCTCAGACGATGAGAGTGGTAGCGAAGATGACGACAATGACGAATTCATGTCTTGTGAGGAAGACAAATCTGATGAAGAAGAAATTGGAGAAGACAATGACTTTGAATCAGTGACTGAATCACAAGTAGGTCCTACAGACGAGAAGTATGATGCCACAATAGATGCTGCAGAAGAACATGAAATGCTTCAAAAACTAGCTGCTGCTAAAGAAGATCGCCAGTTTCCTGATGAAGTGGACACTCCTCAAGATGTACCTGCTAGGGAAAGATTCATGAGGTACAGAGGGCTGGAATCCTTCAGGACCTCTACCTGGGACCCCAAAGAGAATCTCCCCGAGGATTATGCTAGGATATTCCAGTTTGAGAACTATGATAGGACTAGAAGGAGGGTGTTCAAAGAGCTGGAGGACAGCTTGGTTAATATGGTGAGAACAATCGCAAAAGCAACTTTACAAATTCCCACACTGTTAGCAATATAGAAAACTTGTAAACAATTTATGCAATGATTTTTAATGATTGTGGAATTAAATCTGAATTTTTCAATCTCAATATCTTTACTAAATTACTCTACCAAGTCAATAAATTAAGCTGGTGTTCCTCCAGGTTCAATTTTGGGACCAATTATTTATCAACAAAAATGACTATAACTTTAATAAATACATATATCTACCATTGTCCTCAGTACGGCTTCTACATCACCATCCATGTGAAAAACGTCCGCCAAGATCTCTGGAAGGCATTCAGTTTGGCCAACGCGAATGCTCCATTATCTGTTTTCGGGCTATTACCCCATGAACAGAAGATGTCTGTTATGAATGTAGCCCTGAAGCGCACGGGGGCCAGTGACGAGCCTATTAAGAGTAAGGAGCGGTTGATCTTCCAAGTTGGATACAGGAGGTTCATTGTCAACCCCATATTCAGCCAGCATACTAATGGCTCTAAGCATAAGGTGACTATTTTCTCCAGAAGTCGTCATTTAGTGAATGCAAGAAATATCGTTTGAGTTGCACTACCTTGTGGTCTCGTATCCTGTACCATAATTTGCATGGTATTTCTTGAACCATCCACTAAATCATCTATTCATAAAAAAGTAATCAATCTGGAAGATTTTTTAATTTGTTTTTTGTTTTTCAGTATGAGAGATTCTTCCAGCCAGCGTCGACGTGTGTTGCCTCATTTTACGCGCCAATACAGTTTAGTCCCTCTTCCGTTTTGTGTTTTAAGGTACAAATTAATTTATCACTATGATTTTTAAACTGATAATTTTTTGATGTAATTTATTTTAATTAACTGTATTCTGATATTACAGGAAAAGAAAAATACGAAATTACAATTACTGGCAACTGGAGTTTTGTTATCTTGCAACCCTGACAGGTTGATAATTAAGAGGATTGTACTATCTGGTCATCCATACAAGGTAAAAGACGTCTTTATAAGGTTTATTGATTTCTGAAATAAATATAAATTTAGCTTTGTTTCATAATCCTTATTTGTATTTATATTTCGATTGCTTTTTCAGGTTCACAAGAAGTCAGCAGTGATAAGATTTATGTTCTTCAATAGAGATGACGTCGTTTACTTTAAGCCTTGCAAACTCAGGACTAAGTATGGCCGCACTGGTCATATTAAGGAAGCTTTAGGTAACTTTTATTGATATTCATGAAGAGTTGTTTAGTTTTTTCACTTTCTCAGTCATAAAATAATTGATCTGAAAAAATTTACCAATGAAATTAATACACTACTAGCGAAGAGACGCGGCGCCACCCGTGTTTTTCCTTTCCTTAATGTAGCGTTATGGTGTACTCGATAATTACTCTACCCACCATACTAAATCCTCGAATTGGAGATGTAGAGAATAGCGCGCTCAAACCAAACAAACAAAAACCCTTCTAACATATATAATTCATGTTTTTTTCTAGGTACCCACGGCCACATGAAGTGTGTGTTTGACGGGCAGCTCAAATCTCAAGACACAGTACTCCTGAACCTATACAAGCGCATCTTCCCGAAGTGGACGTTTGAGAACTGCATCGTCACCGACAGAGATGGCAAGGAGAGTGATATGATGGAGTAGATGATTTGTATTATGTAAATAAACTGCTTAGAATCGTTATTATTGGTTTTATTTATGCTCTTTATAAGTAAGAAAAATAATGCAATTGGAATTCCGTTTCTGTAAGTCAGGTATACGAAATTCGTTCGTTAATTCCGATATATTTTACGAGCCGTTGACTATAATTTTTAACAACTCCTTTATGGTTTACATTTAAGAATATTGAAGTGTAAAAATAATCCACGAAATCAATCTAAGAAAAAATCTGCCCGTCTTATCTCAAACTTACTGTTAGGTAAAATAAAAAAAATCTGTAAATTACGTTTCCACATCTTTATTGACACATGAAGCGCGAAGGCCTACACAGTGAACATCAGGGTAGCAATCTCTTCGGCACTAGCCTAACATAACCGGTAATCTCATACGAGGCAGTGAAACAAGTGAAATACTGCTACATAACGTGTAATAAGCAGACAAATTATTAGCAGAACCCAGCAGGGCTATTACGTGAGTCAAAAAATGGCAGTTATTCATGTAACGAAATCGCTGTTGCGGTTACTTTCCAACATACGTAATAACCCTGCTTTGTAAAGACTGGCCAAATTAATCTGTTGTCAAATTTACTGATCAGACCTGTGATTGTTTGATGAAAAGTACGAGTGTATGTGTACCGAGATGAAGAATAAAAAGAAGTCGATTGTACACAGCCCGCGATCACATCAACTAATTACAGCGTATGACTTGAAGTTCGACTGGCGATTTTTGTTTTGATCAGTCTTGTTCAGAGAAAAAGTTGTTTTTTCACAAAGGCGATATTTCTTTACTTTGACTCATAAGTAACTTTATTTTGATCACCAAAGTCAATTACAAATTATACATGACCGTTTTAGATGTTTATAGTTTAGTAAAAGGGTTACAGGAAAAGAAATACCGCTAATTGAAATACTTGTTTTGCTTATTACACCTTATTATCTTAAAAAAAGTTGCAGAGAACTTCATAAATAATAGTACAAAAATTAGTGTGTTATCATAATGAAAAACAAAAACTCAATTTACTGCATTCTCTGCAATCGTGTAACACGAGCATTATTATTTCAATAACGTATTATTAATAATAACTATTAATGTATGAATGCAAACAAATTGTACTATTCGGTGTGATTAGTGTAAGTGGAAAAAAATATTACTTAATTAACGTACATTTAATTTTTTTAAGAGTATTTTCACGCAGTTCCTGCTGCTTTGTCAAATTGAACCTTATATTTATAAATCTAGAACATATAATGTAATGAAAAAAGTTTTTTTACACGAATCGCAGAAATAAAGCGTTCAGATATTGGTACATTTATTTGTAAAATAGATGGCTCCGTTATTTCTATCTGTTGAAGCAAATTGCCTTGGTTGGCGGCTTGTTATAACCAGCTGGACTATTCAGAATGTTGTTATATAGGGTAAGAATTATTTTAGCAATATCTGAATGCATTAAAATGTCAGATAGTCAGGTTCTAACAGTCGAATATCAATTTATTATGAAATGTTTGTCATGAAAGAAGACACGATGACAGATTTATTTCTAATGACTCGAGTGGTTTCATTTGACATAGGTTTAATGGAAACCCGCCGGCGAAATCTTCAGCCGTAGCTATAAGAGGATCCTTTCAGGTGATTTCGACCCACCGACTTCCATTACAACTACAAAATCTATCGTTACTTCAAAATCTCATGTATCACAAAATAAAGCAAATTAAGAATCATAGAAACTAACAATGTTAACTAGCAAAGACTTGAAATTTTCTCATCGAAATTGTTAAAGTATCTAACCTAAGTAGGTACGTTAGCGACATCTCATACATATAGTTATTTAACGCTTACACAATTATCTATCCTCCAAGCGCCTTCCTTCTTAGCCACACAATATTTTTTTATTTTATTTTAGAAATTATTATATAGAACAGTATTTATTAGGTTTAAATTTTGGTTTAATTTATATTTCTCTATTTTTTAAAAGGCAAGTATTCACAGTTGGGTCCGGCAGGCGTGACTTTATGTCAAATGCATTCCATATTTGAATTGCGCGCGAATTCACGTCCATCTATTTAACAGCTCAGATATTCTTTCATTGTTTTCCTTACAGAGGCGTGTGTGTTTATGCTTTAGGTTTTTTATTGCGTCGCTTCTTCGCTTCTGTGGTTTCGGCGGGCGATTGCTTGGGGCTGGCTGTGTTGGGTGGCATACTGGTCTTGTTATAGAGGCTAGTGAGGAACTCCTCTAGGTTGGGGTCGTGACTGCAAAGATAACATAAAAATTAGTTACATTTTTGACGCCTATCGTGTCTGCGCATAGACATCTAACCCGTGGACGCACACGAGCGACGTCGTGTGCGTCCACGGGTTAGATGTCTATGTCGACCTCGTTTCAGGAGCTAGGCCATAGTCTATCGACTTGACATCCGTGTGTGTTGTATTCCCTTGGCACTCGCTATTCGTCACTCAAAAATATGTAGACCGCGTTTGAATCATCACGCTCTCATAAGAATATTTTATGTTTTTATTTTCTCAATTCAATCTATCGCATCATTTTTCATCTTGAATTCTTGACTAAATCCGAAGGTCAGAAGCAAAGCATCGTATGTTTAGACATGAAAACTTTTTTTTTAATTAGGAAGAACTACTCTCGTAGAAGCGTATTCATCCCATTTGAAGGACGAACGAGAGTGACCACAATTTATGAGCTTGGTGTGTATTACTGTAGGGCAGAAGAGTTAAAGCTCATTATTAATATTTAATAACTATTTGTTTTATAGGTAGTAGTATGGCTTACATGTGCGAGTTGGGTCGCTGGTGTATGTCGGGCGTGGCGTTGGCCTTGTTCCCGAGCACGATCCGGTACTGCACGACGTGGCAGTCGGGCCTCAGTTGCCGCAGGTTCTTCTTCTATACAACAATATTACATTAGAGGCACGAACGAATTAATCGTTCGTTATTATTCGAAATTTGCTGTAAAACGTCAAAGACATTTACATTCGTAGGTAAATCTAATTTATTTCTTTGAAAAAAAAAACTAGATGTTGCTAGCGACTTCGTCCGCGATAGATAATGGACATTAAAAATGCAAGAAAATTATATCTATAAATTGAAATACAAATTTGATTGAAAGCGGGAAAGTAGTTTAGGAGTCTATCGCCGACAAACAACTTGATTTGTAATGTATATCTATTAAGATCTCCAGCTAACAAGGTACATAAGTATGTAAGCTTATATATAAAAAAAAAAAGAAACTGTTTTATTTTATTTTTCATTTATTCAGGTATTCCAGAATTAATGGATCGTACGACTCACTAGCAAATTGTGTTGTATAAAACGTTTAAAGTTTTATTAATTTAAACTCACCTGACAACTGGCCCACTGTGTGATCTGGTAGACGGCGCCATCCATACACGCGTAGTACATCACAAGCAGTCCCATCATACTCGACTCTGCCCATATGTCGCCCTAAATACAATGCAACACTTTATTTATTAGTTATTTTGTTAAACGTGTGTTGTGTATTCTGTGCAGGCAGTATCTTTAGTTCGGGTCTCTTTTTGGGCGACTCATTTTTATAGGAATGACGCCAACTGACCAATTTAAGAGAATTAAACGTTAATCGAAATAAAAATACTTTTATTTACTTTGACCTTGCTAAGTATTTAAGTAATTTATATGTAAATTGATTTCTAGAGACTATCAAATAATTGTAAGGTTGTTGACAATCTGCCGTTTTCAGCCACATTTACTGAAAAAGTAATGGACTTTTTTTACCCAGTCCCCTTTTAGCAGATGCAATTTCTAGTTATCTTTGAATCACAAAAAATCTCGAAAAAAGCTCGAAAATTATACAAAAATTGCGTAGCTCTAGAAGGGTATCTGAAAGTAAATGTTTGCATTGATTAACGCTACGCACCTCTTTCGCGGAGTGTCGTATCTTGCACTGCACGCAGTAGCGCGCGGCGTAGCACGGCCGCTCCGTCAGCACGCGCTTGTGGCGCCGCCCGCAGTTCGTGCAACTATATGGGCAAGAAAATGCATTTGTTAATTAACATACACATATGTATTACATATTATGGCATTCTAGGTGTAAGATAAAGAAAAGACAAAGAAAATCTAATGTTATTACTTTTTGAATTTGGACGAGTTTCGGCTAAAGCATAATGCTTTAAAGCAATAGTTAAGACGGCCTCAAATCCGCTACTTAAAATGACCGATCAAAGAATGGCAACTGGATTAAATTTTCCAACATTTTTCTAATTGTGTTCGAAAAATTCTTGGAAGAATACGAAGTGTCATTTCAATCCCAGTTCCATTTACTCAACAGCCATTGTAACGGAATTGGAGCCTAGTTCAAAATATTGGCGATTACTCTTCTATGTTAGCAAGTTTCCCTAAAGTTACGGTCCCAGTATCCCGCTTACCGGATGGTGTTGGCCGCGAACTCCATCTTGTCGTGCAGCTGCGCCAGCAGCGTGCTGAGCTCGCTCCAGGCGGCCTCCACGTGGCGGGACTCCAGCGCGCGACGCTCGTACGCTTCACGACGCTCCTGTACGGAATTCATGTGTTTTTATGAGATACGAGTTACTTTTGCAAACGGCAAACAGATCGACAACACCAGAGGAGTCGCAAGTGCGATGCCGGCCTTATAATAAAGACTACGCTCTTTTCTTATCCTACTTTAAAATAAGGAGGCTCTTACACTAAACATAACTATAATCAACTGCCCTGAGTGTGTCCCTAGGAAAGGAAAATGACAGCAAACTTAGAAGTTTACTGACGTGTTTTGAGAGTTACTAGATGATACCTCTGTTTCTCGACACAGAAAAACTGTAGAATCTGGAGACGTATGATTAAATTCTGTCTTGGATTATTTATTTCCTATACCTACTAAATTTCAGCAAATTCATATAAACATAAAGGCAACCTAGCATAATTTTATGCTAGGTTTGCCAACATACCGGCTCTCCAATAAGGTCGAAAGCGTGTTGCAGTATCTTGAAGGCCTCCTCGGCGCCGGGCTGCTGGTTCTTGTCGGGGTGCACGAGGAACGCCTGCCGTCTGTAGTAGCGCTTTATCTCTTCGTCCGTACATGTCACGCTTACACCAAGTATACTGCAAGTAAATGGGTAACATAGTATACAGCGTAGCGCTAAAATGGTGACATTAATGTCACTATTGTAGTACCACGCTGTATATAAAATTTAAAAGAAATTAACTGTTATTTATGTCTGTGGCAACTCTGTTGACAAGACGTAAACAAAACTTCTCCCAATTATTTAATTGTAATTTCTTATTTCTATTAAGTTTGGTATTTCTTGGTTGGTTGGTTCATTTCTTGGTTTTATTCAATAGAACTACGTAGTGAGAGATTTACAGTAGTAGTAAACAGAAATCGGAAAAATATACATACAAACATTGTATCAAAAACTTTATTTGACAAACTTTCGTCAAGGTATCATTATATATCATTTATTTTCATAATCCAACAAAAAGACTAAGAATTTCGTCAAAAGAACTAAATATTATACTTTATTTAGTTCATGATTCAAATCCGTCGCTAATACGTGTTCTACGTAAACCGCTCGAGATGTTGCATTCGTCTTCGGTATTTCAAACTGTTGCCGTCTGTCTAATAATAAGCGAAATGACTTGGCACGATGCATATTTACATAATTACATCAGCAGACTACTGTATTGTTATAATATAGTGCACAAAATATGATTTTCTATTCAATGTAAGTAGACTACTTGCAAGTTGCAACTGAAGCCAAAGGGACGAAGACAATTTTTTTTTAATTTTCAATCCTGTTGTTAGTTTAATAAATTATAATGGAAACGTGTTGTTATATTTTTTGCTTCCTATATGGTATCCACGTATGACGTCACTTCTGTGTACAAATTTTGCGTAGCCGTTAATTTACAAGCCCTTTCTTTAACTTTCAAGCAGTTTTTCATAATAAAAAAATGCACGGTTTTGTAATTTTTAATATTATAAAGCGGTTTATAAAATTAATAAATGAGCTTACTTGTTTGCAATTTGTTGTTTAGTTTTTCAGATATATTTGACTCTTTATTAGGATTGGGCAAATAATTAACCAAACATCAAATACTACTAGACTACTAAAAACATATTATCTGCCAAGAGCGTCACGATAAAGAAATCTCGCTTAATTTTAAGATAATCATCATATCCCCCTATCACCATCCACTGCTGAAAGATATTCTAGATAACGAATTGCATTAAAATATCATCCATAATTTTAAAAGTAAACCTGTCTATATTATTCCCCATTACTATTTATACCAATGATATCTGCAATGATCTCAAGGAATATAGCTTTCAAACCGCTAGTGATAGTTCGTCTCAAACAATAGCGACATTATGTCGTAGTTACACACAAGGTCGCTCAATAGATACCGGTTCGACGCCCTGACAATACAGAGATATGACATTTTATATGGTCGATAACATTACCGAGCCCATGCCACGGTTAAAGATAAAGTCCAAGTAATAGTATTGTAGTTATGGAAGTGTGATAGCGCACTACACGGTGTAGAACCGCATCTCTCTCACACAGCTGTTATGTGTAATAATGTTACTTTAAGAGGTGGTAGGAGGTTTTCTGTAAGTTACAATTTCAACCAAAACACATTTCGAAATAAATAATATAAATATGGATAGATTAGCACGATCATTTGTAGCGTCTGGACACAGAACAAATGATCGTGCTCATCGCACAACATTTGTCCCAGATTGGAATCGAACCCACGGCCTCCGGTAAAGCAGCGAGGGCCACAAACCACTTGACCACCACGCCAGTCTTTGTAATTGAATTGACAAAAAAGTTGTATTCCCATCCTCCCCGAAATGAGGGAAGAGTGATTTTTTTTGGAAAATTTGGTATTTTGATTAGTTTTATTAACTTGGTTTTCTGTTTTATAGTTGCCGGCGCATTTCTAAAGACTATTATAGTGATACAAGTAATGGCACAAATAGATTGCAAGTTGAACGTTTAGAGATAAAGACTGATAGCATTTAATTGTATAGTGTGTGTATGAAATATAACTGTTGTTGTCAACGTTACAGAAAATATCTAATTAATTGACGTGTGAGATTGATGATTTCGCGGATGAGTGATTAGTAGTATTATTAATGCAAATCAATTAGATGGACCACGGAATAACATCGTTAAAATATTTCTTTTTTGTTCTATCGAGCTTATTACAAGTGGAAGCGAAATAGTACACTTCATTGACTAGCACGACGCCTCGCTTCTTCAACTGAGCAGTTTTACTTTTAATATGTAATACTAGACCCCTGAATTCAATGTAAGTTTCAATATTACACAGCTACAAATCATATTCAGTATACCTACATATTTTTTATGCTTATTTTTACTCTCACCTGTAAGGATCTTTCCCCTTGCATGCCAATAGTCTCTTCATGGCTTCCTCACCGGTCGCCGGCAACGGTATGTTCGCATTCAACTTCGTCGAATCGTTCCCATTGTCCGGTTCAACTTCAGCTAAAAATGACAAGGACAGCAATAGTGTTAATGCTTTTGCTAAAATAGATATCCTAGCTGCATCGAAAGAAGATTGATAAGTAAATTAGTTCAAGAACAGCGAACTAAATGCATAAAGAAAACAAATAATAAAATAAATTTACAAAATTCTCGAAAATACGTAGGTAAATGTTATAATTAACTCTAATTAAAACATTTACTTTTTGGAATATTATAATTCGCATCGCGAATTTCGTAGTTATAATTAAAATAAAAATAATATTGTATACTTCAAACTTGTTTAGAACTATAAAACAGAAATATACATTAATATTACAATTGCGTGGTATAAAGATTACTCCGTAGTTTCGGTTAATTACTAAAATTATTAAACAAGTGATTAAGCTGATGCGAAATCGCTAACTTCTCATTAGGGACCAATTATAACTTGTTCCCTAACGTTGGTATCGTATCAGTAACACACAGATAATCAATCTATGGTATATGTACCATTGCTAGTATACGTATAGTCAGTGACTCATTCGTTTAACATTTTCAGATATTCCCGACGATTTGAGGACGGTAAAGTAGGGGTACTTGTGAATTTGTGATCTAAGAAAAAACCAATACCGTTTAATAACTGAAATTTTGATAATCTATTTCAAAGGTAAAATTTAGAAATGGTTATCTAAGGAAATATTGACCCGTTTTTGAATATATTGACCTATAAATAGTATGTGACCCACTTTTTGAATTTAGTGTCATAGGCCACAAAACAAAGGCACGATGCTTAGGGCAAAAGGAAAGAATGGCAGATAAAACCTTACTCGAACAGAAATAATATATCTGGGTTTATTACTTTCTAAGTGAGCTGTAGAAAGTTATAATATTATGATAATCTTACAGTATTTGTATGCTAATTACGTTCAAGTAAAACGTTTTATTTAGTGCATAACCAGTACAGTTACTGTTACAACTTTTAGTCAGAAAGTTTTTCATATAAACGTATAGTTCGTATAGTTTATACGTCTTGAAAATAAGCCTTTGTCTTTTAGACGTGATCTATATTTGAAAATTAGTTGTAATAAACCATCAAAAAGGACTTATAAATTTCATTAAACTGAATTAACAGAACATACGGTTTTTGAGTCATTTTATGAGTTGAAATTTACATTGACCTACATAGGTAAACATCACTTTTACCTCGAATTATTGGATCACATCACCTTGTTAGTTTTGGAAAGAAAAGATAAAAATGGTATCTAACAATTATTAGCTCAGTTGTTTTTATCCTTCTACAAATTTATAACAATATCTCCCAGACTAAATTTCGATCACTATGGGTTTCTATATGAAACATAATCCACATCGCGGAAGGCTTTAAGTGCCGGAGCTTGAATGAGAATTTAGTCATACAGCATTCTATTTACGATTATATGCAGCAAAGGGAAGAAATGGAGCACAAAACGACTAAAGAGATCAGGAACACAACCTTCTTCAATGTTATGATGGATATTTCCATATGTCAATAAAGCAATAGGTTTTTGAACTGTACCTTTTTTAAACCATTTCAATTTCCTCCAGAATCCAACTCTGGTGTGTCCGAACTTCCTGTCGATGTACAGAAAGTATTTGTTGTCACCGAACTTGCTTAACCAGTCCTTACTGCTGCGCCACACTGCTTGGGAGCTCACATATGTTTGTGTGAACACTGAGGTGCATCTGAAAGGCAAATCTTAATTAGTAGGAATAAATTGCTTTTTTTTAATAATGAATTTTCATAGTGCAATCTGTATGAGATTAGAAATTGACTGATTGTTCGAAATATTAGGATGAATAAAGTATAGGCTGTAAGAAATAATTCAAACATTTCCTGTCATATATATTAATTGGAGGCACTTATGAGACCATTGTAAGGCTTCTGAGAACCTTTTAAATGTTAGCTTGACTAGGACTACATCTTTAAATGTGACATATACAAAAGTTGGCCATCTCTTTATTTCATAAAATTATATATTTAATAATTGTTAATAATAATAATAATTATTTATATAAGTTGTATATTTTTGTACACTCTTAGTTTTTATATAAATCAAATGTATAAATAAGATAAAAAATCACATTCAATTCTTAATTTTTAAGTGTAACAAAGAATGTGTTAAATCATGTAAATCAATTCAGCCTTGCATAAAGTTCATGTGATATTAAACAGCCCAAATCAAACAAGTCAATAATAATATAAATACATAAGATTCTTAGTATCAGGCTGTTAAAGAAGTAAACCTGTTGATAAGGCTGAGCTGTAAAGAAAAATAACCATTGGCAGATTGATAAATAATAATATATTGTTATAAAACTTATACCATTATTAGTTATCAGTAGTATGATTGTTGGTACTAGGATCTATTCCAGAACTGTTTTAAAACAATTTTCAATTTATTACTTGGTTTTATTTTTATATTATTTATATGGTGAAAGGTGGTAAATTTTTCTATGTGGCCAGTTACTTTTGCTTATTAAGCACCAATATTCTCAGACAGGAAAACTGTTTTTGTTGAATTTCAAACATAGGCACTATTGTGATGAGTAATTTAAAATAAAACCTGAATAATGCTATTGTAAAATGTTGTGCAATAGGATATTAGAAAAAAATTATGAATTTATTACGAACTCTTAATAAATTCACAATTTTATTTCTTTTTACATTAAAATTTTCCATTTTTTTTTACTTTTTTGGGAAAATAGGTTTAAAGACCTTGTTTTAATTTTCAGCCAATAATATGAATAAATATCTATTTCAACTATAATTAACTATATTAAGTTAGTAGCATTTCAGAAATTAGGAGAATATAGTATAGAAATAAAACTTACAAATCAAAAGACAAATGGAAGCTCATGCGGCAGATATCTGAGAGTAGATACATGAACCACACAAGTGCCTTCCATGTAGCGCCACCCCAATGCTCCAAGTAATTCTGAGCCAGCCCTAAATATCCCGGCTTATTCCTTCTAAACTTTGACTGAGTTTTCTTCTTATCCTGCACAGGCTTTGCAGCTTTGTGATAGCTACGCCCATCCTTCTTCTTTTTAGCCTTAGCATTGTCACTCTGGCCTTCCTGAAGCACAAATTCTGACTGATCATCCTCCTCATATAGTTTAAACTCATCCTCAGTAGCAGCACTCTTATCAAAAGACTTTAATTTGTCAGCTTTCTTCTCTTTTTTCAATGGCTTCTCTGGATTTTCAATGAAAACAAACTGGCTTTCATTATCATGTGTGTAGCTAGCATCCTCTTCATTGGTGATGTCATCCAGAGAGGACCATTTACGAGAGATGTTGCTGCGCTTGTTCTTAGACTTTTTGTTTGGTTTGGAGCGCTTTTCTGTGTCATCAGTATTGATGTCACCAGACTCACTCCCTGAAGATATTGTGTTAGTGTGCTTCTTCTCACTCTTATGCTTATTATCATCGTGCTTGATGTTTGTAGGCTTTTCCGGTTTAGTGTTTATTTTGTTATTCATTGGTTTAGTTTCAATATTTTGAGGTCTCACTTTGCGGGTAGCATCAGTTTGAGGTGTGTTCTTGGTATTTTTGGCCAGGACATCTGAATAGGTTGGCCGCATTGGCTTTACCTCAGCAACAATACGTTTTTTGTTACTTGTGTCAGCAAGAGGACTGTTTTCATTCCTTTTGGGGGAGTCAGTTTTAACAGTTTGAATCTTAGGGGGTTCAATAACAGGGTTGCTTGTAAGTATGTTCATGTTTGAAGCATCTGGATGGTTTAAAGGATAGTTCTGGCCAAAGGGTGAGTATGTGCCAGTTGAATTAGGCTCCAGGTTTCCCAACAAATCCTTTAAGAAGTTAGAAGTTGGGGACTGGTCTTCAGCATTATCAGGGTAAACAGTCTGATTCATATTTGAGGTTGGTATGTGAACATTATTGTTGTTCATGGAGAAGTCCTGGTTTAGTGTGAACAAATGTGAAGGTTGGGGCATCTGCATGGGAATATCTCTCACTCCCTGGTTGTGGTTGAACAGTTCATACTGACCAGACATTGGGAAAATTAGCTGTTGATTGTTCTCGTCGTAAAACACACGCACTAATTGTCCGTTGCTCAGTTTAAGCATTGCATTGCCGTAATTCTGGTTGGTCCTAGGAACGTTGGGCATATTGTTAAATGGTATCTTTTCATCCTTATTGGCAGCGGTATCGCCTGACTGCACGTTGAAGGCATGTTTGTTCAAATAAACATCGTTACCGACGAAATTCGGATTGACATAAATACTATTATCGTTTAGGACATTCGAGTTTGATGAGATCTGTGGTTGTTTCCTTTCATTTAAGGAGCCAGGTGCACAGTTTTCAGCGGTTTCCGCATGATAGTTCCATGTATTGTGCTTCATATCATTGTATATCGGATCATCCTTAGGCGACCTTGCCATTTTTGGTTACTTTTCAATGAACACAATCAACATTAACACTATTCCGGTGCACTCAAAACTGCGGTATATAACTCAAGGATTTAACATTTTAATATTTTATAGACAAAATTGGAGAATATGTTGTTAAAACGTGGATTATAATTTTATTGACGATTTGACGCTTTTCGCATTTTTAAGCACAGACTATAAATTTTAATTTGACATATTAACTGAGCAGGTATTCTGGTCGGCTCACTGATTCTAACCTACGCCTATACCACAGACTTGCTATATTTTAAGTATTATATTAAATAAAATAAGCTTAAGCGTATTGAGGGGAAAGAAACTGCCATGCTATTACTATCAATCAATCATTGTAATATTATTTTCATTTTAGGAACACGATTAAAAATAAATGACGTGGAATGAACTAAGACCATAACTCCATTGTTTGAATTTTAATGTTATAAGTACACGTAGATCACAATAAGATCAACGTTTCCTATATTTCATGGTTAAATATTCGAGCATTCTTAAATTTTTTCTATATATATTAGCCTTATTTAATTTGCTCAAACACATATTTGAATTAAGTAATGTATTTGACGAAAAAAATCTTTTTATTTTATCAATACGAAAAAAATGATCAATGCACAGGTCAATGCCACCTAACAATTTTTTTGTGGTTCTATGCTCATTGGCGTAACATTTTGTATTTTACAATAACTTACTTGCTTTTTTAAATTTACTCCCAACAACTTCCACTCCCACGGTTGGGCATATGATTACTTCGCATACATATATAGTTTCTAGAGATATGGTGAAAAAAACCACAACACTCGTGTGGTCTTAACTCCACAGTCCACACGATTGTTAACCTTAACACTTAGCCTAAACAAGAGCACAATCGTTTGGCTGTGGATAGAACTTTTTCCTTAGTCGAACTTCATTCCACTGACAGTTGGCTTGCCCCTTTCGTTGGTTTCGGAAATCGGTTTTTAACGTAGTATTTATTTTTAGACAAAATAAAAATAATTACCTACTTCTATTTATGATTGTTTTGTCTGCCTCATTTTAATATAAGTATTAATCAGATCATAGTTCTAATATTATACTTGCTTTATTATATCTTATTATACCTAGCTAATAATTACACCCAAAGCCTGTAATTTATTTTTAATCTAGAACCTTTTATCTTGTTATCCCGGATATCCATCTAAGTTTACTGTACTTAGTAAATATATACCCACTAACTAGCCTTTCGCCCGCGGCTTCGCCCGCGTCGAGGTCGGTTATATCGCGTTTCCAAGAGAACTCTTCAAAAGTCCGGGATAAAAACTATCCTATGTTCTTTCTCAAGGTCAACTCTATCTCTGTACCATTAAAATCAGTTCAGTGGTTTAGACGTGAAAGCGTAACAGACAGACAGACAGAGTTACTTTCGCATTTATAATATAAGGTAGGGATAAGATAGATGAGTAACTACTTAATTAGGTTTCCGAAGGTGGTGCACCACCGTTACTTTGATAACTTATTTATCTACAAGGGCATCTACCGACTTTATAATAGAGACCTTATTATTTTTGGATCCTTATTTTATCTATTATAAAGTTTGCCTTCTGTAAAAAAATGTTTCTCTTACAACAAATTCATTACTTATCACGACGATGATAACCGCTGCTTCTTAAAAAAAAATCCGTCTATCACCGTGAAGGAGCCTAAGTAAGAAGTAGCATAGAATTTAGTATCCAGTAAATAAGGAGATTTAAATACACTTTTATAGGGTTCCATACTCAAACGGTAAAAAGGGACCCTATTTCTAAGACTGATGTTTTCCGTTTATTACCAGACTGAACTTCAAGAAACAATTGACGTATTTCAGAGTAAAAGTTCTCTTAAGGCGGGTCTCCTACACAAGTTACTCAAGAGATATGTGTTTTCCGCGTATTAAAGATAATTGCACGGAAACTGTCGTGCTCGACTCCGACTCGCACTTTGCCTTTTTTAATTAAACGCTGACTTCACCCAAAACTCTTTTTATGCCGTGTAAAAGCCTCTGTTGACAATAAAAAATAAATCGGTCTCGTGAATATCGTTACGTTTTTACAACTGTTTAAAGTGTTAAATGAAAGCGATTCAGATTGGCATTGAAGGTTTTTAAATTGGGTTCAATACATATTGTATGTACTCCACATGTCAGAATTTTATGTTCTAAGTAGGTAAAATTCAGTCCATATGGCTTGAAAATTGGCGGAACAAACGCGACGAAAATTTAAAGAATAATAAATATACTATTGTTGTTCCATGTACGAAACTAGCACCGAGTACCTAGTTACAAAATTAGAAAAAAAAGAAAGACTTAAGAAAAATGATATAATGATTTGAAGTTTTGAACTATTCGAGTTTTGAATTTTTGAAATTAGAGAAATGTTAATCATTACACCTCAAACCTGACATTGCTGGTACCTACCTGACGCTTATTACACTAAGGCATATTGAATAATTGTACTGTCTAGTAAAATAGTATATTGCACCACAATTTATTTCATAACCGGTAGACTGTGACGGAGGTCTTAAGAAAAGTTCGCGTTGCTGTTCAACTCCTGCAATACTGGCCATAGCTGCATCCATTGGAAGTCGCGCATTTTAAATTTCGAATATAATTATTTATTAACTTGTTTTAGTAAATACTTTTTCATTTTTTTTTAATAATCTAATTTCGTGGGTGTCATAGGTGAGTTAAGTTAACTTATAAAAATTAGCATCTATATTTTTAACAGTTTTTTGTGGAATATATGTGAGTGGTAATCGTGTATGGGTTTGTGTTAGGCTGTATCAGATTCGAGTGTAAATTGTGTAAGTACAAAAGGACATGTGTGTGGTACGTATAACCAAGTAGGATTTGAAGCATTATTGTTACTTTTTTTTGTCTTCTCGACACGCAAAATTTTCCTTGTTGCCTGTTCTTCTAATTAAGAATGACCTTATGGAACCGCGAACCTAGAGTCAATATAGTAACGTTTTGAAAATGCCTGGAAAAAGGAATACTTGAAATAAAACCTTTTTATTTTGAAAAGAGCCTTTGAAATTGCTGAAGTAAATACCTTTTCCACAATCTGCCGAAATTTGATTCCCTTGGGGAAAAAAATCATTCTTCAGTCCGCCTGGCAATTCACCTTGGTGCTCATTACAAAGCCCTACTTATTATTTAGATAAACAATATAAAAAAATCAAGGCTTAATGCGTTTGACACAAATTCATATCGTTCTGCAAAAAAAGTACTCTTCAAAAACTAAGTGTAATTAAGTTAAAAGAACGTCATATTGTTTCAGCCTTGTTTCCAAGTATGTAGGTTATTTTTTTAAACTGTAATATTATTTACATATCTAATTAATTTGGTATCGTAGTGAACGGATCAAAACTTCGTGTAATTACTTGTATGTACAATCGGTAACAAAAGTCGATGGATTCTCTACCAATATCAAATTTACGAATTGTAGTAAATACAACTACCTATTTCATCAATTTTCATAAGAAATTTAGTTCTGGTCTCGAAACGTTTTATAACCAAATATTTTTTAGTATAAACTTTAGACCGTTTAAGAGTTTCTTTAAATGTTCTTGTTTGCTTATTTAATCTGTTTTCTTGCTGACTGTATATATCGTACTAGGAACGACGTATCTACACACAATATCTAAAAGTACTGCGGTGTTTTTTAGATTACGATTTCTTTTGCTTAGCTGTTGTTGTCCCAGTGCCGGCAAATCCCTTATTTTTAAAGCCAAGAATATGCTAATTATTTTGTTCAAGCATTAAAAATCAAGAATTTTAGAGGCAACAAAGAACAAAGATGGAGGCATAAAAATGTTTGTTATGATGAGTTAGACAATCTGGTTTATGTTAGAGGTTAGGTTGTTAGGAAATGTAGGGAATAAAATAGTTCAGTAGTACAGTTAAGTTAAAACAAATAGTTATTAGTTAGAATTAATAACTTATTAGTCTATAGTTGCTATTTATGTTAGGTTTTAATAACAATACTTACGTACCTATGTTTTGTTTCGACTTGACTGTCAATTATTTTTGTCATTTGGCACATATATTTGCCGACGTCCTTGTTTTTATTCCTTATCGCTAAAACCTTGTTTGTTTATTTGTTTCACGGTATTTTTGAATACAGAAAAAATACTATCTATAAATTAAAAATAAATTGGATTGTCTAAGGTCTAATTCAAGCAACGTTTTCCTTTCGTTTATTAAGTAATTTAGATAAAAATGTATTCAAAGTGCAGGCGGCACCCGACATTGCGTTAACGTAATAAGTTTCGTCAACATAATAAAGAGACATGTTTTCTTTTTCAGAGACCATTCCGAAGGCAACAGCCAGCCAGCTTATAGACCGAACTGTTTTATTGGCTATTGTTAATTTAATGTAAACCGCGTAGTGAAAATAGACTGCGATGTTGTAAGCCACAATACTTACGTGTTATAAGGAATATTAATATTGAAAATGGCTTTCAAAATTACAAGATTCCTGTTCTTGTTGATCGTTGCGGCTATTACTGCGAAGGTGCAAGATGATCCCGCGGCTAATCAAATCCTGAATTTTAAACAAAAAACTGAGGTGAGTTTTGATAATGGGTATTTTATTTATAATTTAGGATATAATGTGCGGCGTGTTTTGCGGAATTTTGTCAGCTGTTTTGAATACTGAAGTCGCCTTAAAAATAGAGGGAAAACAGGACACAGGTAGAAAAATGAGAAAAAGTACATGATCAAGTTTAATTAAAGTTAATATTTTAATTTGAACTCGAGTAGTGTATGTTGCCATAACATTGTAATGATTTCTTTAAGTTTTATCATTTCACTCGACCTTATCAAAGCTTTTTGGTTTTTCCGAAATTTTTATTTGTTTACAATAAACTATTACTTTTTTGAAGAAACTGATTAATGTCATAGAACCTATCTTAAGTTTTGTCCACGGATTT
This sequence comes from Trichoplusia ni, assembly GCF_003590095.1. Taxonomy (NCBI): domain Eukaryota; kingdom Metazoa; phylum Arthropoda; class Insecta; order Lepidoptera; family Noctuidae; genus Trichoplusia; species Trichoplusia ni. The sequence continues at coordinate 4,139,119 of NC_039494.1, forward strand.
CCTTTACAAGTAGTATTTAATTGTTATAATTAATATTCGTATCTGAATAGGTATATGCAGTGACCTTTATTGTGTTCTTAGTGAATTTTCACGTAGTATTGGTATTGTGCAACTCTGGTCTGACTTTAGCCTTCAACACCGCGCGCCAAGTCTCGGCGTGGAACTAATTGTTTTATGGTCAACGGATATTTTATCTCACCGCGTGTATGTCGTAACTTCCACCAAACTGATCGCTTTTATATCACGCTATTTCTAATTTTATTGTTTGCCTTCGACAGGGTCCCATCGCGATCATGACCACTGCTAATGGCGCACCAGTCGAATACAAAGATGCTACAGTGACACTTAACGAAAGGTTGCTGTTCAATGATTACTTCTTGGAGACACTGACACACTTGTCTCGCGAAAGAATCCCAGAACGAGTGGTCCACGCGAAGGCTGCTGGCGCCTTTGGATACTTCGAAGTTACACATGATATTAGAGATATCTGTAAAGCTAAAATGTTCAGTAAAATAGGGAAGAGGACGCCTATCGCGGCTAGATTCTCGCCTGTCGTCGTCGAAAGAGGAGGTATCGATACGTCTCGGGATGCGAGAGGCTTCGCTTTAAAGTTCTACACTGAAGACGGTAACTTCGACATCGCAGGTTTCAACACCCCTATGTACGTCTACAAAGACCCCCTTCTCTTCCCTACATTCGTACGTGCACAGAAACGGAACCCATCTACGAATCTGCTAGACCCTCACATGCTGTGGGATTTTCTGACCCTTCAGCCAGAGAGTCTGCACATGTTTCTGCTAGTGTTCGGAGACCGTGGTATACCTGATGGCTACCGACACATGCCAGGCTTCGGGATACACACATTCCAAGTAGTCAATGAGCATGGAGACAAAAACTTCATCAGATTCCACTTCATGCCTGATGCGGGAATCAAAAACCTGCGCTCCGCTCAAGCGAGAAAGATATCCGGTGAGGATCCAGACTACGCCACAAGAGATCTCTATAAAGCGATCGGTAACGGTGACTTCCCGAGCTGGACAGCCAGCATCCAAGTCTTAAGTTTGAATGACGTCAAAACTGCAGGCTTCGACGTGTTCGATGTGACCAAAGTGTTACCTTTGGACAAATATCCGCTAAGACCGTTAGGTAGGTTCGTCTTGAACAAGAACCCTATCAACTATTTCGCTGAAATTGAGCAGTTGGCGTTCAACCCGGCAAACCTTGTACCTGGTATCCTCGGAGGCCCGGACAAAGTGTTCGAAGCTCGTCGTCTAGCCTATCGGGACGCCCAGTATTACCGCCTAGGAGCTAACTTCTTCAACATCCCCGTAAACTGTCCGCTTCAAACCAAATCCTTCACGTACAACAGGGATGGCATGCCGCCGCTAAAGGACAACGAGAGGGACATTCCCAATTATTACCCTAACTCCTTCAATGGGCCTGTACCGTACAAAGAGCCTGGTAAGGTTGAGCTGATTGAGATATACCAGGACGAACCTAACAACTTCGATCAAGCTCGTGAACTGTATGTCAATGAGATGACGCCCGAGGAACGAAGCAGGTTGGTGGAGAACATCTTGTATAGTTTGGCGCCGGCGACCAAATTCTTACAAGAGCGGGCTGTCAAGATGTTTGGTTACATACATTCGGACCTTAGTGAAAGGATTTGGCAAGGGTTGCAAGCGAACAAAACATTACAGTATCACTGGGATGAGTGAATATAGTATACCTACTGAGTATACATGTATTATATCGATAGAATTAGGTGTTAGTTACTTTTTATACATTTCATATTTTTACATTTCTTTGTTCTTTGTAACATAAATGGATTGTATGTAGCATTAAAAATATACAAGTACCTACTTTGATAACCAACAGTTTAAATTAAATATGTTAATGCCTTAAATAAATAATCAAATTATAAGAGTTTTTAATTTAGGCATCGCCACTCAGTAAAGCATTACTTAATTGATTTTTATTATTAATTTTAATTAAATTTTGACGTTACGTTTTACCTTGACGTTATAAATTGTTTGATATAAATAATTCAGATACTAACTTTTGAAGTAAGAATAAAAAAGTTAATGGCATATTATTCGAAGTTATGAAGCGTAATATATAACAAAGCAGCTGTTTTATTTCTAATCATTGATAACAAAAAACAATATTTTATCCATCAAAGTAAAAAGAAACCTGACGTATTTAAGCACGTGTTACACGTAACAGTTTTAGACCTATCGGGAGACCTCGCCTCAAGGACTGTGCCACAATACCCGGTCCTCCACCTTTCGCATCCAATCCGAGTGTCTGGTTAAGAACATACCCAGTACCTAGCTAATTAAATTGAATTTTGGAACGCCTTAAATGCCTAAACTTTATATGAAAAATATTTATTTATTTATTTATTTAATAGTTCATGTACACAGATACACACACAGAGTACAGAAAAGAAGAAAGATAGAAGTGAATAGAACACATAGTACATAGGCACAGCTTATTTCAACAGAAATATCTATTTTATGAATAATTTATTTTTTTAATTTATAATTTTTAAGTACATAGATAAATTCTATGTACTTACAAAATATTCTTGAAATTGACAAAGGCCGAAACCGAACCTTTCAGTAGTCGTATTAATAGTTTTTATTTGGTTTACCAGTGGCAGCCCCTCCCTACAGATTCAACTCAAGGCGGCTGATATCCATAAAAATAACTCCTGGCCTTTTAGATGGTTAATGAATGCGATTAAATTCACTGTGCAGCTATAATATAATAAAATCATGTTCTCACCCTGAAAGGAACGTATCGCCTCATATAAATTTATAAGCAACAATTGTAAATCTGAATCCAACTATATAGATTCGATCAGGCGCCTTTTGCCTCACAGTTTAAACTTGGAAGTTAGCTGACTTTTGCGATTAGACTGTTCCCTCTTTTACCAAAATAATAAAGATCAGATTCATATCTGACGGGTCAAATTTACTTTGAATTATAGATATATATCCTGTTGACTAACTTACAACCTAGATGCCTTCTCTGATGTTGATAAAATAAATACATTATAATAATTAAAGACACCAACTTCGTTTATTCAGTTAAAAAAAAAACATGTATATATCAGGATATACCTAATATAGTTTTTAAATTTACTGGAGCAAAATTCTAAACAACCAATGGAATCGTGAAACCAATTTGCTTTAAGAATTTCCAAACAATTGCAGCTAGCTCTCATATTGCTCATTGTAACTTGGGCATGTTTTGACGTATACGCAGCGAAACGACTGCGGACCACTCGACACTTTTCAAACTACACAGAGTAAACAAATTGCAAACAAACTTGCATAGATTTCTAACAAGGGAGAATGATTGTGGTGTGGTTTTTATTACACTGTGGTTGTTTATGGTGCTCGCAGAGAAATGTTGGTCGCAGTAACTTGAGTATGCTGTAAAGTGCCCTTTCAATTTATGTCGTGGGAAAGTGTTTAGGCTAGCTATGTTTTAAAGTGGTCCGAGGTGACCTGACGCTTGAGGCTGGAATGTGGGGGGACTTTGACTGTCGGCTAATCTAAATAGGGTTTTACTGTGATATTTGAAACTAGAAGAGCTTTGACGCCGCTGAGATGTTTAAAGCAAAAGTGTTTTTCGACAGTTTGTGCTGCTAGTCGAGCTTTCGCTTTTAATAGTGATGCCGAGTGGTGGCTGGTAGGTCAACGGAAAGCAATAATGGAGCTAGTGATTGCTAGTGTGAAGATGTTTAATGATCGAGGTAACTTGGTTTTCAAAGGACATCAAAGTATTCATGGCTTATAAAACGAGCAAACGTCTGACAAGAAGATCAACATCAATAAGCGTTTCGAGGAATGCAGTAGAAAGAAGCAGGTACAAATATTACAGAATCGAGTTAACCGAAAAATTAAAAGGAAGGGCTAAGTACCTACGTTACAAGGTACAATAAGTCTATTAACCCTCACATGTTTATGCAGAACCACGTATTAGCCTAAGTACGTATCAGAAGAAAGCTGGTGTACGGGGAACAGAACAATAAATAGTATTAGCAGGCATTAACGCGAGCTAAATTAGCCAGACACGAATACCAGTACTTACTTACATTGTATTTCAAAACTATGTGAGTGTGTAAGATAAGTAGTAACAGAAACTGGACTAGAAAATGTAGAAGTTTAAATGTGGAATTCAATTTGACATGTAAGATTTGAATTTGATTCTAGAATAAAATATGGACTTTTAGAATACAGTATAGAGTTCCATACAATTTTAATTAGAGAATTTTTGAACAGCCTAGCAGTGTTTGTTTGATCCGATTTATTAACACAATCCTGAGTCATTCGCCGAATTCAGGTATGGACAAACACCCTAAGGGAAATATAGGTACTTCAGTGAAATATAAAATAAATAGAATTATCATATGTGACTAAATTTAGTAAAAATATCGAATAAATCGATTTTTAATCTCTTACATTTTTGTGAAAAATCTGTCTTACGGACATAATAGCTTTTTTTGTCTAATACCTTATTTCGCTCTTAGTTACTCAGTAGCTACGCAATATCGAGGATAGTGATTTTAAGTTTAAAATTGCAAACAGAGCTTTCATTAACACCTCCTAATCTAAATTTGGCGGAACAAAAACAAACATCAAACGCACTATAGCTTGCGCAAGACACCACAATGGGCGCGCAGTCGGAGGCCTATTCCGCTGTCAATCAGAGCGTCTCGATACAAGCCTCTCGATATCCGATACTCCGCACTCGATACCGACTTTCACGCACGTCGTCACAGCACTAGACATGTCACTTGACTTTTTAATTTGACTGGACTCTTGATTGTTTTCCCACGATATTATTCTAGGCGTTGGAAAGAGTTTTTGTTAAGTGCACGGTTGAGTTGCCGGTAAATGTTTGTAAATATGTAAGTAATTAAAATTATTGTTAAAACTCACGGTAAACCGTTCAAACGCTAAAATATTGGAAATCAAAGACTCATGATCATGTTTGTCCATCTAAAACTAGCTCATCTTGATGCAGATTTTTTCTCTCAACTTTAAGCACAAGAGTGTCAAATTTTCCGACTAAAACACATGTTTCTACCTTTGCCCTCTGTGACCGCCCCCTGGTCATCTACTAACATCCCTTATAGTAAGATTATTGGAGACGAGAAAACTCCCATCATGAAGCAGCGACTTTCGTACATATCCGCAACAACCAATGCGTTTTCAAAGCTTATAACAAGCTTGCTGAAAAACAACGCAATTAACACTGGACACGGGCTATCAAAATGCTCTCATTAACTTTTCTAAGTGACTTTACAAAACAAGATATTATATAAACACGAAACTGGTATCTATAGTGCAGGTCGTTTGGTTTATTACCCGTGAGAACAACTTGGTCACTTGGTATACATCTTGGTGCAGAGCTGGTTGTCAAAGGATACACGGTTATTTGTTAATGTTCGCTCTTACTACTGCCTCATTAACTATTGCGTAAGTTCATTAGTTTTTAATGTAAATTATTTAGTTGACGATCTTGGCTTGGTAAGTTTAAGGTTTGCCTGTTGGTCTCTATGCTTGTAGCTGGCACGCGAGAGTGCTTTATTTTCGAGAGCCATTTGTAAAAAATATTCATCGAATTATTTAGTGTTTTTAGGGCCGATTTTTCAATTGCCAGATAACTTTTATTCAACGAACATGTTTGACGTTTTGACAGCTTTTGTATAGAAAATATGTCAAGTGGCAATATTTATTCCTCAGATATCTGACGATTGAAAAATCGGGCCTTAAACGGGTAAAAGATACAAAGGATCAAACCGATGAATTGTTTTTGTGCCGTTATTGTAAATGTGTCGATACAAACTGATTTTCTATTTTCGAATCAATAACATAGCCAATCTGTCTGACATCTAATTTGGCATAACCTATAGGTGTGATAGCAGCAGTAGAAAACCAAGTTACCATTAAAATCCCACCTCCAGACAGAGATACCGATTGCCTGCTAACTTACGGTAACAATACAGACATTTAACATAAATCTTCATAATGACAATGTTTTCACTAATTATTGCGACACTAATAAAGCAATGTAAGCCTATACCTACCTACCTGTCCTGGTGAATGCAGATAATCATCAACAAATTAGAGGATGTATGCGCGTTTGAACTTGCTAAGTCGCAAATAGCTAATAACTTACATTTATGGCGTTACGTCCAGTGGCGTGGAACAAATGTCTGATGACATTATCCATGCTAGCTATGAACCGCGGTGCTACCCATCGGACACAGTTAATATCTATGTAGTAACCAAACCTCATGAGCTTGAAAGAGTAATTACCTAACATTCAAATACATTAACTTTCGCTAGAATGTTATTTTCATCTTAATACGAAGTGATTTTTAAATTTTTCAGAAACCAGCTAAGAGCAATACTTTTGAAAAACCATTGCTCATGTCTTATTAAAATTGAAACACGCATTCATTTTTTCGTGAAAACGTAAAATAACCTGGCAAAGTGTTCGTTTAATGTTATGTTAATCGGTCAAACAGTCAACGGAAAACGCCTTATTAATAACAAAAAAAAAACTGGCTGTCAAGAACCAAACTGCTTAAAAAAACTTTTCTTTTCGAATAATGTTGAATTTAGAACTTTAAAGTTTTGAATACCGAACTCATAAACAAAACGAAAGTTAAGATGGCGTCCTAATTTTCACAAGAGCAAATCGGTACTGCTCATTCGATATTCATTGCTATGACATAATTGATTTCACAGTGGTTCAGTTCGATTACCGGTCGCTAATGTAAAATGCAAAGTTTAGATCTAATCAGACGCATGTAAATAAGTGGTATATGTACTGGTAATATCCGTTTCAAATCGTAATGAGAGTACGGCGCGCGCAACAGTTCATAACTATTCTTCAGATAGTTTGTTTGATTTTGAAAGTGATTATGTTTGCATATGTCTGAAGGATTATTTTGCGATTAAACGAATTGCATTGTCTGCTCGGATAGTAAAATGGTGGTAGTAAAAAGTGGTCTTGATCTCTTCCTGCATAACATTTGAGTATTTGTCAAAATAGCCGCGAAAAAAGGCCAATTAAAAAACGAAACAGTTAATACTTATATTTTTGGTGGAAAGTCCAGCCAATGCTATAGTAGTTAAAGCGAGATACACACTCAATGGAAAGTAATTAAGTAATCTGAGTAAGTGTGTGATAATAGATATATGCATACAATATACATCGCAGTACCATACAAAACTGTCTTTAACAAAGTAAATGTAAAGTAACCACTTATAAAATACATATATGGGATATAACCTAAAACGCAAAGTTACACAATACATTCACTCAATAATATAATTACGTAACATATGAACTCGTTACAAAACAAATGGACCATTTAAATTATCAGCAATCAAAACAGTATTATAAAGCTATTTAAAACAAACATACAGTGGGTTATGATTCTGCAAACTTACATTTTCAGTTGACGGTGGCGCTAGTTTCTTATAACCAAGTCACTAGTCTATAAAGATATGGTAGTTCCGCATTTTACCACGCGCAAACTTAAGTTGGTTATCTAGAAAGGAAGTTCATTACTTAGCATTATCAAAAAATGGATCAGTAATAATTCATTGTGTAGTACCGCAGTCGAATTTATTGCGATTATAATTACTGTAATTTAAATAATTAGATTAATACCGACTTATGATTGGGTAGTAGTTTCGTACTGTTTATTGATTTACGACTAGTTATTACGATTTAGTTTTTTGATTGTAATGACGTCATTGGTTATTAGTTTATTCGTTTGGGATAAGGCGTTGAGTTATGAACAGTTTAATGGCGAATTATTTAGTTAGCTGTTAATTAACTTTGCTTTATTAGGATGAGGTTTGCTGCTCACCTACTTTTTGAATACGGTATTATGTTTGGTAATGAAATTTGGTCTTAAAAAGCTGTTTATGGATGAATATTTACTTCTATGCCAGTGGAAGGAAGTAGGCAAAGGCGCTTATGATAATTCCATAGTTTTTTAAGCTGAATATTAAAAATCATTTTCTTTTTAATTGAAATGTAAATGTGGACTTGTGACTGTGGACGCAAAGGGGTTACACGAAATAACCTCTTTGCGTCTTAACTCCGAACATTTAAAGCACGGTGTGATATAAAATGGTAAATTATTTCATTTGTTTTACAGATAGCTGGAGCTTGTAATAGTATAGTAAAAAGCCATCCCTTTCCTCATTTCATTCAATCAACGAAACACACTCACATTTAATTAACAAACTCCTAGATCGTGAGCAAATAAATGTAATTATAGAAACTAAAGCTTCCGAGTTGCCATTGTATTTCAATTCCCATGTCGGACGATCTTTCTACTTACGTCACAATATACTCGTGAATACTAAGTTACTGACACCTAGTAAAGTGCAATTAGCGAAACAATTATCGCACTTCCGCTTGTTAAATATAAGAGTCATAATAGTTATGATATTGACAGATAGACCTGCTGATTGTAATTGAGGAAATTGGTAACGAGTGGGTTTGGTTTTGATAGGAGATTGGTCGCCATTTTGAAGAGACCAGATGACTTTATTAGAGTTGGGTAAGCAGTTTTTATTTGCGCATGATTGTTGAGAACATTGGAAGAATGCTATTATTAGGCGCTGCTAAGACTCAATTTATTTTTGTGTTTGTTTTTAGGGTTTCATACCCAATGGGTAAAGCTTAAGTTCTTTATTGAGGCTCCGCTGTCTGTCCGTCTTACGGCTGTATCTCATGAATCCTGACGGTTATAGACTTGACATTTTTACAGATTATGTATAGCCCTATCAGTAATTAGTATATTATAGTTCAGCAACGATTGAATCCGTCTTAAATATGACCTAAAGCTTCTGTGGGTGATAAATGCATGTGAAAATAATCTTGCACTCTTATACATATTATATGCAAAATGTCCAGTAAAAAGGTTGTGGAGTAAAAATTAAGTACAGAACTAAGTGTGTGTAGAATAAATTCTTCGAACTTTAACAGTTTGTTGACTAACAAGATAATAAGGACTGTTAGATTCATTTTGAGAAAAAAATACAAAAGTGAAATATTGTTTTCCATTGCGATTGACTGTTTACCTGGCTTCGATTCAGATGTAATCCATCAACAAAGATGTCTGCCTCTGATATTGATAGATCAACGTATTTCGTGCGATGAGGGATTTATCTATCAATTTAATCATCTCTGAGTGCTAATGGACTGTTTATGCAAAAGTATTTTAACCCCTATCGGAGACCCCCGTCAATGTTGATCAACGTTTTTTTTTAAATAATCCTGCACAAAGAAATTTAAACATGTTTGCCGCTTCGGTTTTCACAAACATTCAAGTCCCGTGTAAAAACACACACAGACTCAGGACCAGCATTGTGGATCACACTAACACTTACGCCGGAATCGAACCCACGACACGTCGCACAATGTGTTTGGTGACCTCAACCACTCGACTATTCGTGTTCTTAACTTGTGAGCAGAATGTGACAGTGTGTAAAATCCTAACTATAGAATGTTAAAAAGTGTAAACAGGATGCGTTAATTATATAGGTATCTTTACACAGAATACTAAAACATATTTTCTCCAGTTCCATGTGACTAACTTCGACTTTCATTGAACAGTAACATTAATATAGGGATCGAGATAATTCAATCTTCTTGTGTTACACATATTGGAAGCAGCTTTCTAGTGAAAACGTATTTGTGGTGCAAATACTAGGTTGTGCAACCGGAAGGCTCATACCCCAACACCAACTAAATGAATCCATTTTAAAATGTCTGTTACAAAATAAACAAAGCCTTATTGTGTAATAGAAGGGAAATTATCATTTACGTAGATTAAAACAATAGGTTTCTATGTGAATTACGTCATCAATCTTTGTGGAGATCAAGGGCGTTACTTCAAATCGTCTGCAGTTTACAAAATGAGTTTGTATGTTAAATTAAATATGGTGGTCGTCGATTAAGACATTCATATTGTCGTGTGTAATATTCGGTAGGAGAGTTATGTAATGACTACGATATTAAGTGTACGCCTTCATCCGTTTCAGAAGTTCGATACGCATGATAAATGTGTCTACGTACATACGTCTCCTCTTAATGACAGGGTTCAATTAAATCCATTTTCGTGCGATTTTATGACATAGTTGATGGTTTCCGCCATTAGAAATGATGCTTATTGCTATATTGTTATTAAACTTAACTAAAGGTCTAGGTTTAGAACCGACATTAATAACGAGGAATATCTCAATTCGTTTGTATTTTGTTTTTTTTTTTATAGTTGTGATCTCAGAACTTTGGACTGGGTATATACTAGAAGATAACTACAAAAATCGGAGAGAATAATAATTACTAAGTGAAATTGTTTACTGTTCAACAAAACCCTTCAGTTCACATCTGGTCATTTAAAAGTCGTTACGAATACACCCTCTATTATAGCATAGAATTTTCTTTTTCTCCCAACATCCGCGCTATTGTTACATCTGATGACAAACATGATTTATGACGGAACCCGCCCTCTTGCCTAAGCGATGCTAGTGAGATATCGCACCCATTGTTACACATAACAACCTTATAAACCGTGTAATTAAAACTAAGCAATACTTAAAACAACCCATTAATACTGCGACTATAAGTTGAAGAGGTATTTGGGTTCAGTGATGATATGATAAAATATATCTTTTTATGAAGTATCTACCGAAACTATGGACACAATTTCTACGACTTTTCTTTTTTATACATTGTAAAGTTCAAAAATATGTTTATTGTACTCCTTTGACTTTAATAATCATTCCCAGGATTTAATGAAAACATTAAACTTGAAGAATGTATAGAGTCAGACTTACCGTCACAGCAAAGCAAGAAAACAAGCATTAGCTTTATGTTTTGTCTTTTCGCAACTGTATCTAGATAACAATCGTCATGCGTTCGGGATTTTTTTCAGGCTGAAAATTAAAAAAAATATATATTTTGTAATATTTTGATTTTTGAAACGTACCTAGTCAATAAACTTCATAAAAAACGACATTACAGAAATAATCTTTGAAATTTACACTAACAAGATACAGAACCCAACACAGCAACACGACTCAAAAATATTTACTTTTCCTATTATCATCTACGCAAAGTTATGTTTTGTTTACTATGAAAATTACTACTAATACCACGGATAGTAGGCGAAAATACTACTATAACAAGCTATTGTTTTGTATTGACAGGTTAACACAAAATTATGAGAACTGATTACGAAATGAAAATTGTATTATGTAAATTGAATCATGGGTATTTTTTTTTCAATACCATTGTAGAGTGAATGCAAATATTGACGGAATTAACTTCGTTGGATGTAATTTATTAGGTTTATAATTCGTACACGATGCTTTCAAATGATAAAGTGGCTTCTTTTAGGTTAAATTATTATCAAAATCGGTTCATTAGTTCCTGAGATTACCACACAACATTAGAAATATGAACATAACTGAGGCTTACTTTTATTAAAATTAGCACAAACGTCCATAACATACGCAGTAAATTTTCAGATCAATCTATTTGAATTACCATTAAAATCACTATAAGCAATCCAGCCATAAAGATACCGACACAAATTACCCACTAAACTCTACTTATCGTTGAGAGTAACGACTAATCGCACGTGAACAGCAATCTTTACCTCACGTATCGCTGTAGGGGCGTCCAACAGGCGGGGCTTATAACGACAAGCGTAAATCTCAACGAGAATAGACAAAGAAAGTGCATGTAGGTATATTTAGCTTTACCATTCATAATACGTGTGTTGTTGCACATTTTATCGTCTAGAAATGAAAGCTTTGCAAAACTTTTGTCGCACCATCCATGGCCCTTAATAGGAACATGGCCCAATGAAAGTTTATGTGTCAATAAATAAATATCTTTATGTTTTCGTGTTTGTTATGGCGACTGAGGTAAATTGTAGAAATGTATTGTTTTATAACTTCCTATTGTTGTTGCTGCGTTTGTTTTGGATTAGATAATGATGCAGGGTACTATTGTAAGTTTATAACAATCTTAGAGTGGTGAGAACACATAGTCCACATGCTAACTGCTAACCTCTAGATATTTGGCTGAATTCGGGGTTTCCGACATTGCAAAACCAATTTGTCCTTGTATGTCTCTTAAAAGTTCACAATTGCTGCTCAGCCTAGATTGTTTGACATTTTACACCACCATTGCAGGAGTTCTACAGTTATGGCTGATACTCAAATTGGGCTTATCTACAACCAACTGTAGACCAAGATAGGTCGAGTTGATTGAGACCGCTCTACGCTCGTAATAATTCGTAACTTTCCTTTATAGAAATCAAATATGCATCCCAGTTTTATCACGATATTAATCAACCCATTGCTGACCACAACTAAGTTCGATAGAATACTATAGTATTAGTATAGTATAGTTAACAATATAATATAATGCTTTTCTTAGTTCAATCTTTAAATATCAAGCACAATGCTATCGCGTACCTTAATTACATAATTACGTGGGCTCTACAGTTCACAGTGTTCACACCGCCACAAGCTGAGGTCAACAATTAAATGCAGCTAATTTGTTAACCAGCAAGGAAATGCTCCGGAATAGGATCGTGAGGATCAAACTGCAGGTGAAAGGGCCAGCTGTTGACCCGGGACACGTATTCTGGACACTTATTAGTTGGAGAAATATGAAACGTGGTACTGAGGTATGTGTGGTTTGGTTTTTTTAATTTTTCTCTATCACTCTTTTGATGTGAATCTTTTTAAATGCAGATTGTGAGATAGTTTTTATACGAGGTTAAATGCAGGTAAGAAGATTTGCGTTTCCAGATTTTTGGGTGCTAAACTGGTAAACAAAAAAATCGTGCGAACACATTACAGTAAAGCCTGTTGACTTACATATATTAGGAGCGTTTATCACCCATATCCCGTACTTTATTTATTCCTTATATTTAGTACCTTATTTATTCAAGTAAGGCTAAAGGAATCCCTAATCATGAGATGACACGGCGACGTCAACAGCTCATGGTTAAGGAGTCCGCTCAGGTCCGAAACTAGTTAAGTAATCTAAATACATAGATACGCGTTGTTATACCTTTGAATTTTAAGGTAAAGCTACCAAGTAGTATTTTAATCCAACAAAAGGTATTCAATGGGCATCACCTTGTAATGCCAACCATTCAGTGTGTCCTTACAGCTCTTGCTGTAGAAGAAATTTAACGATGTGATCAGACTCTAAACTCAAATTTCCAATCGCAGTCAGCCTACCGCAGCACTGACCAAGCGAGGTGACTGACATCTCCACCGTTCTCGTAAACATTTTCCACATTTCAGCTTCACTTCCCATTCTTCAGAATATGGCCGCCTTGAATAAAAACAGTTCGTGCGTACTTTAATGGCTTTGTCGCTTGTAAGTCATTACACGGCAAGCGGCGCAGGCGCAGCGCGCAAGGAATGTACATGTATATGTAAGTATACAATTATGTACATATGTGTGTATAGGTAATAGGTATACGAATAGGAAAACATTTGTTCATTCACTCATTCCTATATTTATGATCGTAATTTGTTTGTTTGTTGTTCTCTCGAGCCTTGAGGTTTGCTTCGTTTTGAAGTGGTTTGTGCTTGAAAGCAGCCTAAAACTAGACAATATGCGCGATCAATATGTTTCAGAATTTTAAGAGAAAACGAGAAGGTATTTACATTTACATATTATTATGAAGAAACATACAGTTCTAATTTCTAATTTCAGAATTTTGCAAGGTGGTGAATAGTTGCAAAATAGATTCTACAACAAAAGCTCTTCAGATCCAAAAGCTCTTTAGGCAGAATACATTTCTTTCCTCTTACCTCCTAAGACATTGTAAACTACGAGTATACTCGAACAAACCTTCACATTGTAATACAGTGATACCGTTACTTGCCAAAGAACTTGACCCGTGGAGGTCGAACTATTATTTGCATATCATAGGATTGTTCACGATCAAAAGCTCTTGCGCCGCTTTTTGGAGCTTCTAAAGACTTTCTTGTTATCTCATTATTTTGTGTTTTGTGGCCCATTGTATATTGAGACCTATTTTATTGTATGAAGGTCGATTTAAGTAATCAAGTTTCAATTGGTGCTGATTTTCAACAAGTTACGATCAAAGTTCAAGTAGAGACAGAGTGAATGCTCAAATCAAACATAATTTCTTTCACCTCATTTCTAGTACATTTGTATTTTGTTAAGATGAAATAAAGATACTGTTTTATAAGTATATGCACGTAATAACGTAATAAATTGTCCTATACTCAAATGTCGTTAAGAAACTTCCCTTCAAGTAGCCAAATTAAGCACTATCTTTACCAATACCAAAAATGAGAATTCAGAAAATATTCTGTCGTTGTAATTATTTAAATGAAAAAAATTAATGACAAAATCTTCTCTAACATGATTACTTGACATACGTAGAACTCATTACTACCAACCCATAAGCCAGTACTTTCCCACCTCTGCTTACTCTCTCTATACACCAATTGACATGTACTCAAGTTCCACAATGGAATGTTGCCCTTTGCACGGTCAACTATTGCTCCCACACTACGACCAATAAGCACATGGTAACCATATTATACGCTTTTCACACAAATCGATTAATCGAATTAATAAAAAGGTTTTATGCTTTTCCAAACTGTTTTCTAATACTTTGCCGATGTGAAATATATTGTTGAATGTTTTATGAAAGTGAAATATAGTTTTGTTCTTTTACGTTAAAGTTATGATATGGGAGTGAGAGTCAATTGTTTTATGTGAAGACATTTAAATTTCAAACAAAAAAAGAGATTTAAGAATTGCGTAATGCGTGTGGTACCTATCTATAACTATTCTTCTTGAATATACGTATTGTGTGTTTTACAAATAAAAGATGACTTAAAGTCATTTTTAAGTTGGACTTACTGAAATGAAGGCTATAGCAATCAATTTCTGTGTCGTTTTTTTATGTTATTACTTTACTTTTAAAATTAAGTAAAATTAAGTAGGTAAGTATTAAAAATACACTATCAATTCGTGATAAATAATATCTTATACCTTCTTTTCGATCTATACATGGAGATTGCCCTAAATAACTGAAAGTAAATTTATTCATTACTATATTTATAATAGTACAGGCATCAATAAATTGATAATGTTTGTTATTTAGAGAAATCGAAGAGCAATTGTAAGTTATGACCCTTTAAAGTTCATTTGAAATATCGTTGTCCATAGTCTAATTAACTAAACGTCTTTAATAAAATGCAACGCTTATATATCGCATCGTTAGTTAATTTATGCTTCTGTAACTAAAGCGACACTAAGTGCCTGACGTTGTTATGAAAGAGAGACGGCGCTCAACTTTTTGTATAGTGCTTTCTTGCTCTTACAATTGGGACAGTTTCACGGTAAGTCTTTAGAGGTGACGTGTAAGTCTTCTGAATATTAAAATAAACAGCTGTCGAGTACTATTTTGTATCTAAAACTAGCTGTTGCCCGCGACTTCGTCCGCGTGGTTAGAAGATATAAGTTAGGATTTTTTGAAGCCCTCCAATAATTTTCCCTGTTTTTTACACATTTTCCATTGTATCTTCGCTCCTAATTGTCGCAGCGTGATGGTATATAGCCTAAAACCTTCCTCGGCGAATGGTCTATACAACACAAATAATTTTTCAATTTGTACCAGTAGTTCCTGAGATTAGCGCGTTCAAACAAACAAACAAACTCTTCAGCTTTATGTGTATTTAGAAATAAACTTAGTTTTTGTAAAACATTCACGTGCCTTTGGTAATGTATACCTGTTTAGTTTCTTTTGTTCTTGAAGTAGGAACAATATTAATTTAGGTTGATAGTATAACTAGCATTAGCCCAAAAAAAACAAATTGCAAAATGTATCAATTACGAAATCAACATTCCCATTTATCATCATCATCTCAGCCTATAGCTTTCCACTGTTGGACATAGGCGCCTCCCTACGTTCCCATTTACGAACCAAACGAATTAAAACTCAGTGCGAATTAATAGAGCAATTTACCCCTCTTTCAGTCATAAGTAAGTTCACATAATTCCAGATGATTTCACAGCCTTATGCCGAGAGCGCGACAATGTACCGTGAACAACGCAACTTCGAAATTATGCGTTAAGTTACTTGAAAACTTTTTCCCGGAAAATCTCACGTATGAAAGCGGCCATTGTGAGTTAGATAAGGTTTTAGAGCCGCTTTTACTTGACAAATCATTTCACTGAGCCTTGCAATGGCTTAATTGTGAAGCTTTAAAGGTTATGTTTTGTTATTGTAAATGCTTTGTGACTAATACGGTATCGTATTTTATAACGTGTTCGATATTATGATCGCTTTTGGATGTGATTCGTGAATTGAAGTTTAGAATTCATGCAGTATGACATTTTAGAGCTTTGTTACTTTGTTATTCTTTTAAATGCTAAAAGCATTTTATTATATACTAGCTGTTGCCCGGGACTTAATCCACGTGGTTAGAAGATATAAGTTATGATTTATACCTGCAATGTTTTTTACACATTTTCCAATGTATCTTCGCTCCTATTAGTCGCTTCGTGATGGTTTATAGCCTAAAACCTTCCTCGATGAATGGTCTATTCAAAGCAAAAAGATTTTTTCCATTTGAACCAGTAGTTCCTGAGATTAATTATTAGTGTCAACTTCGAACAAAAAACTACTGATTGAGTCAAACTTGAAAAAAATTGATAATTTTTTCAGGTAAAAGACATAAAAAAATATGTACAGATTAATTCACGACCTCCTCCTTTTTGAAGTCTGCTCAAAGGTATAAGTAAGAGGTCCGATGACAATGAACGAATTATCCATTATTCTGATAATCTAAATAATAGTCCTACCAATCAATTCACTTCCCTACCTTCATTCAGCTATATAATCGAAATAATTTCCTTCTACCTACCAATCCTTGCTGTACCTTCAAAACTTCCTAGGTCTCTTTCTACATGACAGACCTCTGATTACCTGTCCTGACAGTCACACGCACAGTTTGACGCTCTGCAGATTAATTACACGATAGCGTACCTCTGACACAATGTGTGTTATATAATATACGACATTGTTGAGCCCATTGTACACTTGCGGAGAGTGTGTGTTAATTATCGTGCGAAGATTTTAAGATATGAATCTTTGTGTTGTGTCCTCATGTTCATGTTTGGATGTCTTTGGAGATGAGGAAAGGGTTGGTTAGTTGGATGTAGGCGTTGAAGTAGAATTTAATTTAGTTTTTTTTGCAAGTTTGATCTGGTAGAGTGATTAAGAGCGATCTGGGTGTTTTTGTTGTCTATGAGAAATGAAATATTCTCTGCTCCTGTGCTATCCGAAATTTTTGAAAATACTTAAAGTATATCTACTATCCTCAGACCGTCTACCTGATTTTTCAGGGTAAGAAAGCTCAAGACATAAACGTAATGTTCAATATTAAAAAACCCTTCCTTCAGAGGTCTCTGAAACTATCATGGTCAGTATTATGACCCTAGAAAGGATAGGATGAGCTCTAAGAAGCTACATTTAGAGGTCAGATTTATGTATAAATAAATCCTTTCGTTACTCAAACTAAAACGTTACACCACTACCTACTCACACGGCTAAGTCACAACTGTCTACAATCGCCAGCGGTTTTACTATCACCGTATCAAATTTTATTACAATCAATTGAATAACAAGCCGTTGGGATCCTTTTGCCATAAATTAATTACGTGTTGGTTGGCAGATGCATAAAATCGATTCTAAATAGACAACATTCATTGGTTTTGATCGCGAATATATTATGATTGAATGAAATAGCATGTCCCGGATTCATAGATTAGAATTTATATCTGCTCAATTGAAATTGTGGGAACATGTTTAAAAACAAGTATAACAGTCACACATTGGGTTTAAGTTCTTTGGAATAAGTTCTCTTTGCTCAATCGGACAGGATAAAAATCAGACCATAGTTCAGATAATAAAATTAGTCTAGTACTCACCAGATTCTCGGAAGAATACCGATTACATAGTTAATGATTAACTACATCAAAGTAATGAAATAAGACGCCGTAAAATAATATAGGATCATCACACAAAAACCACAATTATTTTTTATTGTAAAATTTAACAACCAGGAAACTAGGAATATCAGTCGGCAGTTTGGAGTCCGTTTCAACTGCTGAATAAACCCTAAAAGTTTCTATATCTCCGAATGACCGATTAAAACTATTATATTCCATATTCCAACAATACCTAGGACCAGTGTATACCATACCTTATTTTCCATTGTGAAAATGACCTCACGATCTTTGACACATCCAGCGATCTTACTCTCATCAATACACATCAAAACGTATTTGTTATGCTTAAAGTACACCATAATAAGTATATCGTTATGCGACGTTCAATTTAAATGAATGATTTATACGTGGGAACAAACAGTTATGACTTCCATCGCAAGTCTTCGGTGATGAGAAAACAGCTAATGTTTGTTACGACGGCGACTCAGGCAGAGATACTAAACATTTTAATGTCTATTGTTCGGATGCTTCAATGGCCGTCGTGGCTAAACGTAATTAGAAACTGCGGAGAAATACCGTAATTTTGATTTACTTATTTGTTTTTATTGCTCAAGTCAAAATACTACATTTAAATCCGTGGTAAAGAGTGATTCATTTGACAATTAACTGCTTCGATATATAGAGATCTATAAATCCTAACTCATTATGTGTTAAAATGAGAAAGTAAAATTAACGTTGTACTAAACAGTTGTTGGAATAATTATATATCTATGGTTGAAGCTCTATGTTTGCAAACCCTGAGTTGTGCAAATAGGTGAGTTTTTTTATGAATTCACTTTGGTCACGTTTGACAAGGCCCCTTAGTGAGAGCTTGCATGTAACATTTTTTGGACATTAAAAAAAATATCGATTAAGAAAATAATTTTAATCATATACTATGTTTGAACCGTTACAAAAATACAAACAAACGATACAATTATGTGAAGACTATTTGTTGTAACGTTGTAATGTGTTTTGTAGAGAAATTCTATTTATGTCCCAAGTAATAAAGTTTTAAATTAAAAACTCGGAAAATAAATTAAAAGGGGAAATTTAAAGGAAAACTTACGTTTAAAATAATATTCCACAATTTTATGGTATATCAAACAAAGTTTATTTGTTTTACTCCTACAGACCTACTATTATTGGTACGGAGACTTGTAATATCGTGTATTAAAGGCCAGACTTCATCATCCCAGCCTTTACCCAACTATGTTGGGGTCGGCTTCCAGTCTAATCGGATTCAGATAAGTACCAGCTTTTTAAAGAAGCAACTGCCTCTGACCTCTTCAACCCAGTTACCTGGGCAACACGACACCCCTTAGTGTAACGAAGTGTAACTTAGTGTACTGTAACGACTGTCAAAGACTTCTGAATAATAGCCTGGACAACAAATTTACCGCCAAAGACTTCTGAATAATAGCCTGGACAACAAATTTACTGCCAAAGACTTCTGAATAATAGCCTGGACAACAAATTTACTGCCAAAGACTTCTGAATAATAGCCTGGACAACAAATTTACGTGCCTTAAAAACCACGGAAGAACTCCTAATGTTCACACATCAACGCACCGACCGTGTTAGGTAAACCTTAACCTGTGATCGATCAACTTGAGCAGTTATAGCTCAGTCACGGGCTCCTCCCTCTCCTCCAAGCCAGACGTAATAATTATAAATAATCAATGAAACAAAAGCAACGTAACGTATCTCCGTATCATCGTGATCAATCAGCTGATAATCTCGGTTCACAGGTGTGATTGCGTCAATGAATTTAATTACGCAAACTGCTTGGCGGTTACTTTTCACCGATGGTGCTAGATATCAAGTTTCTTAGGACATTCTAAAGATTTAATTGATATATTTTGATTGGCCGGTTGATTAGTTGGTGAAGCGTAGAGTGAATTTAGATTTTTAGAAAAAAAATTGACCGTCGCACTTGGCCAATTTTAAAGTGGGAGGAGTCGGTAGTTTTCAGGATTTTATATTTTTTACTAATTAGTTCTAAAAGGTTAATTTTCATAAACAGAATGTACATATTTGTACAGTTTTATTTGTCAAATGGTAATTAAATAACCCTTTCCTAATTAAGTATAGTTTTAAAAGGTTTAAAAGAAATGCTTTTAAAGTTACAAACGTATTCACTTCCTCTTTTTAAATAGCTCTAGTCTTTTTTTTATATTATCATCTCAATAAAAATATCTTAAATTTACCATATCTCATGAGTAAACACTAAAGTTACTATAACCTCAAGAATGCAGTCTCCATTCTAAGATCCCGGATGGTCGTTCTTGTTACAGGTCAAAACCAAATGAAAGGAAGTCCCCACTAAATAACCAAGAACTATATAAGATGGCACCTCATATATCACATGCACGCGACATGATTAATACACAATGCAATCAAATGAATTCTCATTAGAGTATTATAGGTGAAACTAAAGACCAAGGAGCATCACTTAAAGTTATACTAGCTGTTGCCCGCGAGCCCGCCTGTTACAAATTATCGCAAGGGAACATAAATCGGGATAAATACTAAACTATGTGTTAATCCTGGTTATAAACTATCTATGTACCGAGCGTCGTACAAATTCGTATCGAGGTTTTCGCGTGAAAGAGGCACAAACATCCATAAATACAAACTTTCGCGTTTATAATATTAAAAGAATACATTTAAATTAAAAAAAAACGTATTATTAATTTTATAGTGCACTTATTTCTTTCTGTTTTTGAGTAATTCATAACTCTATGCTTACACCCTTCAATAAATATCTAACACTAATATAATTTTTAAAACCTTTCCAGAACTTCCTGAAATTACCTCCTTCAAAAAACAAAAAAAATATTTGTATAGATAATTGCCATTGTGAAGCGAGACAGCACACTACAATAAAACGAGCAATATCTCACTGTAAAACTTCAATGGTTATTACTTTAAGATATCCTGGTAGATGCCCAGATCTGGAGAAATTCGTACTTCACACATTAAATATATTTGACTCTACAACTGTCGTTGGAAACTTAACTTACGACTAAGGTCGAGATAATGGTTATATCTTAGCTCATATTTGACCTGAGAAATCGAAATTTAATAGCCAATATGTAATTTGGTATTATTAATTGTATGTTATTGTACCCTTCCTGTTTCTGGATAATATAGGATAAGCGAATCTTGGATCTTGCTCTTATGTAACATTGGGAACAGCTGACTTTATTTTGTACTGGAGAATTATGTTTTTAGGGTAAAAACGGAACTCTATCAAAATCAATCAAAATCAAAATAAAAATTCATTTATTCAAATTAGGCTACTAAGTAGCACTTTTTGAAGGTCAGATTACATTGGACAGCACCCAGTTTTGCCCACCCATCACCGCTTCCTAAGTGCTTTTGCTGTGAGAGAAGAAACGGCGCAACAAACTCCTCAGCAGCACGCTGTCATACTGTTTACAAAATTATTATTATACAGAACAATAACAAAATAAGTGTGATTCGCTATCCGTCCGTCAATCTATCACTAGGCTGATAGCTTTCTGGTTCAATTTTTTTCACAGTTGATGCATTCCTGTCAAATAGAACATTAAGCATAACTTATAATGATCATAAATGTGATGGTTTTCGGCCTCTTGCAAAATTGTTTTTGAACTGTGCCTTTAGTGTCGCGACCCTAACTCGCAATTGACCGTTTTTTGACATAAACTATTTTTCTCCTAAAAGACTTTCCTTTTAACATGTATAATTTTGTTTGTTGCATCATACGTATGTATAGAGGAAATATAAATGAAATTCAATACCGCACCGTAATGATACGATCCACAATTAACATGGTCAAGTGGTTATAGTGACATAATTAGCTAATTATGTTTTACACGCAACTTATTTTGATACGACAACAACTTTTACTTATTTTATAAGTTACATACATGATCATTGATCGTGAGAGAAAAGTTATCAGATTATGTCAGTCTTCTTTTTTAAAATGTACAATATTTTCAAAAGCACCGTAATCGTATTTCATAATTTACTTTTGTACATTTAAATAAAGAACTTTAATCCAGAAATTATATACTCCTTATAAATAAAAATTGGGCCATTCACACCATTTTTTCGGAAATATAGTATAGTGTAAGTACAATATTTCTATTATTGAGACAGTTTATTTTACTTTCTTCTTTCTGTATTCAGTAACGGAATAATCACAAAATACAGCTATTTCAGTTTAACTGAAAAATAACCAACAAAATCAGTTCATACAGGCCGAAGTTCTGAGGTAACAAACTTAAAAAAAAATAGATGAAACGACAACCTGGGTGATTCTCTGGAAAAGAGTAACACAAATTAAGAACATCATTATCCTCACCACACTTTTCACATTGCAGATTGCTTGATTTAATATTATTTTTATCAAAGCTTATAAAGTACTACGGCTATTAATAGATGACGTAAGAGTTAAACCATTTTAGCATTACAGTGACGTGAACCAGTTGGTGAGGATAATGACGACCTTAACTAGTGTTATTTTTTTCCGAAGAATCACCCACCTCCTGCTTTTTCAACTCGATTGGAGATATAATAGGGTTGAAGAACGTTATATATTCATATATATATTCTATTCTTACTTACGATAGTACAATATCCTACTGCTTGTCATTCAGTTATAATGTGTGTGTGAAGTGTTTGAGAGCTGCTCTTAACCTGTGCCTTTGCGAAGGCTCTCGAGCTTGGCAATGCGTTGCAGAATGTACACAAATGTATGAGAACGTGTGTAATGAGTTTGTATAGCTCCTTCTTTCTCAATATGAGTTCTAAATACGTTTTTAGGAAAATAATTGTAGAAGGCTTCTTTAACTATGTATATTTACTAGATTTTTATTGAAAAGCCAGGCCTCCTAACACAGGTTCATATATGTTTACTTAAAAGGCGGTTTCTTCGTAAGATTGACCGTAAAAAAATGATATCTGAAGACAAGTTTGTAATTTTTTTACTGATCGTATTTTACAAGTTAGCCTATCACTACGTACGTAAATAGTTCCTAAAACTACGTGCCACTATGTCACAAACGCAGAAACCTTATCACCACGCTATCTCGGTTTTCTTTCACCGTTAGACAGTAATGTCTTAGAATAATTAAGAAAGTACATTTCAAGTAAAAGTCATATTGATACTTTGCCCGCATTAGGATCGAACCTGCACTTTATACATACTAATCCATGCGCAGAACTCCAAGGCTACAACAACATATACTATGATACTATGATGGACAATCTACACACTTTCACGACGAGGTGTTGATGAATACCGGTCATAAAAGCTGATCATTTTGTGTGTACAGAGGTCAATATGGCGCATAGGCCATGTGACATTATCCTTATATTTTCTCCTCTCACTACGTGGCTAAATAATTCGCACGGCTCTTGTAAGGTGACTAGGAATTACGCCTATGAATCATTGTCAGTGTTTTATTGTATATTACTTTTTAACTTCAGTAAAAAGTTTTTGATATTTGTAGGAATGTCAAAAGTGAGTAACTTTTAAAACCACTTCGGAAAGAAGGTGGTTATTGTTTTTATCCTAACGACTGCTCCTATTAATCCATCCTGCACTTGACCGGTTTTTTTAAATGAATATTTTCGTGAGAGAAACAAAAAAAAAACGATCTTATTATCATTTTCATCCAACAATACCGTAGGCTGAGTTCAGTTTAAGTTATTAGGTGATGTTAAATAACCGTAATAAAAACATTATATAGCCTAGTCGGGACCTCATAAGATACCTCGAACGTCATAACATTTGCAATTACTATGGAATGCAGACTTCCGATTGCAATATGGACTTCTAAACGGTAACGAAAGTAAGTTTCATAATCAAAACACAATAATTTGAAGCAAAATCGTCTTCAAACCAATAAAGCTGACCAATTATAAAAAAAAACAATTTTCACTGAATTCATTAAACGGTAACTGTCTAACAGAGCAATCAACTGCCGAAGAAATATTCAACTACAATATTTTTTGGTAAGATAGAAAATAAATATATCTTGTCAGTTCTGTATATATTATTTAAGATCAAAAACTCCTAGCTGTAGTGAAAGAAAGACATCGTTCTGCGCCGGCCGCCGTGTCCTTCCACAATGAATAGTCTTAATTATAGAGGCATAAGGTAAAATAAGAGATAACATACCTTGCATTTGATGAATTAGAAAAGCACTAAATTATGTTATTCTAAATAATACGTGTTTCGGAAGGCATGAAATTTTTTTCAGTCCAGTATCCAGATATATAAAAGTATATATCTTTGACAGTCGTTACGGGCAGTTGAAAGGTCTCTTTGTGATACAACACAATAACAAATCAATATTATTCAAACAACAAATTCTTAACATAGAAGTTACCGAACCCTAAAATGATAAAAAAGTAAAAGTGAGACACTTACGTACATACATTCGTTATTGTAAATTGAACTATCATTGAGCGTATAAATTATAATGATAGATTGGACGGATGCCTACTATATGTAGATACTCGGTAATTGTACTTGTGGTAGGATAACTGCTGGCACACCCTGTGGTACTGTCGCAATTATACCGAATACAATGATCGCTCTTTAAGAAAGTTTAATAGTAAGTAGATTGGTAATCATAGGGTCGACGTTGTGTATCGGCGGTCGAGTCACCAAATGGCAAATTGCTGATCGGTCATTAACATTCTTCATATTTATTTAAAGGGTGGGTATTGAAATGGCTGTCAGTTCTAAGTCACTGGTCTAAGGTTTTTGTTTTTTATGATGAACCTATGTTAAACCGTCCCAACTATTTGCATTTCATTATTACAGGCTAAAAGCAAAAAATAAATCGACAACTATTTTTTGTTCATGCTAGCCATACATTTATGCAGATTTCTAGAAATTCTCGATAATTGTAATCTTTGTTCAAATTATATGATAAACGTTTTTCTACATTATTTAGCAATTCTCATCTCTTACCCATCTTCGAATATTCCAAAAAAGAGGGTTATTAACATATCTGACATGTTTACAAAGACCGCCAAAACGGACCGATAGTAATTGTCCAATTACTGAACTATTATAGAAATATTTTGCTGAATATAACTATTAGAAATAACTAACGACATAGATTAGAAAAATATTAAAGATATGGCAAATGAATGGACAAATGAAAATAAGAAAGATTTAATTTTAGACGAAGTCCAAAAAATATTGTTTAAATTATTTGTGGCTAAGTTTAAAACCAAAATAGATGAAAAAAATCTCAAAAATACATAGTTTTATAAAAAATATTGTTTTTTATGACACTTCTGCATACCATTGCTCTTTGCCAAGTCGACAACCGAGTGCGAATTGATTACTTATAAAGAAGACAGATGACGATTGTTCATCCAATTTATTTGAAGCGAAAGTCCAATGTGTACTCTACACATATGGTACTAGAATCAATACACAATTTTTTATACCAATCAATTACAATTTAAGAATGTAAACGGCTAGTTACATTTGATTTATAGTTATAGGAAGGAAGTCGTTGCTTTAAGATCGATATTTTCATAATACATCACTAATTAAGTAATCTGTCTATTGGATAAAGAGGTTCTATAAAAAGTAGTTACTCGTTACATTTCCTGAAGGTAATTGGGATTACGTGTTTATATTGCGTCTATATAATCTGTATCTAGGATTGTTGATGTTACACTTTTACTTGCATCCTGATTTACTTGATTGGAACGACAGTTGTATTAGTGATGTGCTTTGAGCGAGTGACGTCTGTGGGAATCACGGGTAGCGAAAGTGAAACTCATTGATACTTAAAAAGTTTACTAAATAGGTCGTCCATAACTTAATGGTATATCATGGTAAGTAGCTAACTAATAAAGTTTGACACATTATAAATATATAGGTATAATACTTATTGTAGCTTGATGAAATAGTCAGCTAAGTTCTGAACTGTGACTGAAAAATAAGTGAAAATTTAGATAAGCCGGGGCAGCGGGATTGTCCGAAAGGGTTACCGTAGCTCCGGTACACGAAGGGCAAAGGTAGAAACATGGGTGGGTTTTAGTCAATAATAGTCTGACACTCACTTCCGCTCAACCAAAAGCGGAAGGAATAATTTCTTGATTTCCCAACCGAAAAAAGTTAATTTTGATAGTAAAAGCTTTCTATGTAAATTTACTGTTTGATTTTAAGTTTGTAAGACCACATGCTACAGCAATTTTAATCTGAGCTGAATACAGCAGCAGAAACTGTACGTAGAGCTTAATACTTAGACGTCATTATCTTATACATAGCCGAGTGGTTGAGGTCATCACGCCAAACGCACTTTGCGCGACGTGTCGCAGGTTCGATCCTTGCGTAGGACAAGCATTTGTGTGATCCACGAATGCTTGTTCAGAGTCTGGGTGTCCTTGTGCATGTGAATTGTATGTTTGTGAAACACCCCGCGACACAAGGATTAAATTCCTTAGTGCGGGAGTCGTTTTAAATTTACGTATCTTGGTACCTTACAGAAATATTATTCTACATATCGGTAAGATCTCTTGACAACATTTAAAATTAATCTCTGTGTATTTAGCTACTATGTAACGGCCTCGGAAGTACAACTCTACTATTAAGAAGATCGATAAGTAAAATTAAGTGAGAAGCAAGGAAATGTGTCCTCTATACTATTAGTGGTTATTCCTAAGTAATTTGCTGATGTGTTATTATGTATTTCTTATGGATAACTAGATGCTCTGTCCCGGGGGGTAGAGTATTAGTCGGCGAATACTTGTTTGTCATTTGGTACACTTGCGGTTTCTGTTTACAAGTAGTACTGTTTCTGATAAGAATGTGTGTGTTTATTTATTTGATGTTTTCTGTTTCGTTTATTTTGTAGATTTGTTCAGTTTACCCCTAAGAATTATTTTCATTTATTAATTTCACAAACAGTCAAGTCACTTGCGTTTTTGTTGTTTATACGATAGATTCATAAATAGTAAAAAGATAGAGTAGCTTGTAGACATAATAAATTCTTCTAGATGTTATTGAAGCTACAACACAATTTAAGGTAATTTGGAATTTAAAGCAAAGTATGTTCTTGTTTATTTAATTAAGTGTTAAGCATTAATGATTTGAATTGACCAGTCGCAAAGCATTTATTTTACGCTATATCTGAAATATTTTTATTTAACGGCGGCGTTTTAATGAAAACGTAGAACTAAAAATACAATTATAAAAATATACCATATTGCATACCTACAACTTTATAGTTCAACAACCATTATTCGTATTACAACTATCTTACATATGAATATTTAATAGAAGGCAATAGTTAACGATTGTGTATATTCCGAAACGAATTTTTAAAGTTATTCGTTACGTTACTGGAGTTAGCATAATAGTTAAGAAAGCGGCCATTTTCCCTTTTCTTTATGATTGACAGTAAACATTTTACAACCTCTTTGGTTAGTTTTCATTTGACATGTTTTTACTATTGGAAGTTTGTTTCGCCATATCTTAGGCCGTTTCTACTTTTTACGAAAAGCATACGGTTACGTTTTTAAGTTTTGAATAAATATAGTTTGTTCAACAATCGAAGTTTTTGTAAGGAAAATGGCACGGACTGCACGGATAGCTGAATGGTTGAGATCACCAAAACAAACGACATGTCGCGGGTTCGAGCCCCACGTAGCAAGATGTGTTTTTGTGGTCCTCGAGCGCTTGTCCTGATTCTGGGTGTCAATTACTTGCTTACTGTCAGTGCTTATACTTTTATGTTTTTGTTACCCTATGACTGCAGGAGTCATAAGCAAGGAATAAATGAATTAGTCAATTAGAAAAAACATATCGCAAAGCCAACCTTAGCCGTAATCAAAATAACGCAATCCTTAGAAATGCGACAACCTAGGTCAATTTTTTTTTCATTTCTTTTTGTGCTAACATATTAACGCCATTTCCATGTAATTAAAACAATCGACTTGAACTTACACGCATATAAGTCTATATAACGTTTAGGACATCAAGTTATCTAGACTCATCAACATAACACAAAATATAAAACAATGTAATATTTAAATAGCTACACAAACAAAGTTAATCATAGCATCATTAATAACAATTACAATTTGCCAATGCGACACGCGGATATGCGCTATCCATATTGTTTTATGTAAGCGTAGCCGCGGGGCGAGGCTAGCTCACGTTTTAATATTAGATTTACAAGCTATTCAATATGGAGATACCTTTAGATAAAACCATACTTATTGTTTATATTAAGTAGGTTTGTTGTAAACTATGGGTAAATGTTTTATTAAAAGATACTTTGTTTTTTATTGGTAACTGTTTTTTTTATATCTTAAGCTGGTTGTTAAAGTATCTTAGGCCATAATTTAAGGGCTAAATGTTATTCAAATTCTTGGTGCAAGTTACCCTCATTAGATAGTCCGAGTTTGAGTTTTTTAGAGTCTTTATACTTATGAGTTAAGCTATTAATGCTCCACTGAAATCTAAAGCAAGTTTTGCATTAAGTGTGATATATGAATAAAGATAAGAGGGATATAAAGATATCTTGAAAACTAATATTACAAAATATTTTGGGTTCCATTCCCAAAGGCACGCACCTCTATAACCGAGGCTCCGCAGTTAGGCCGTCTGAATACTGAAAATAAAGATCGATCAATCGTTTTTTTTAGTCTATTTGTACGGAACCCTCGCTGGGTTCCGGAGTTCGACACTTAACTGTCCAGTTTTTTTTCCTGCATATGGACAGTGAGTTACTCTTTGTTTTACATTATTTATCGAAATATTTAGGATAAAGGGACAAATTGCACTTATCCTAAAGAACCTAGAAATTACGAAGAAACAAAAGTCTAAGCATGTTGTTAGTTAACAAATAATCGTTTATACACCAAAGACCTTTTCTCAGCTAATTAGATATGTAATTGTGTACACAAAGTTAATTATAAGTCGCTTATATTGCGATAATCATCGTTATGTCATCGCAACACGTATAGTGTTCAATAGGTAGGTAAGTGGATGTTAGGTCACGGATTTCCGGATCTAGATAAAGAGAATTGGTTGGGTCTTAAATGATTATGAAGTTTGATGATAGGTGACCGAGTTTAATATGAAATTAAAAGTAAGTACATAGCGTGTTGAAATTGTGAGAAGTTTTCTATCGTAAGATATGTAACATTGAAATGTGAAACAATTTAGGGCAATAGGATAAATGTTATCACTTTTATATGTCATATTTTTTAAACTAACTGTAGGCGAATTTTCTTACGAGAAAAGAAAAACGTCATAACAAACTCAGGGGTCATTGCTTCATTTCATGTCCAGACAGTGAACCTTTCCGTATTGAGTATTTTTTTTAAACGACTCCCGCACTAAGGAATTTAATCCTTGTGTCGCGGGGGATTTACAAACATACAATTCACATGCACAAAGGCACCCATTGTGTTTTAATGAAAACATTGTGTTTTTGGACTAGCATTTGGACGAAAAAGACAGATTGACTTGAGTAAGCCTGGCGAACAAGCGGGAGGCATGTCGTAATTAAGAGAAGTTATGAAATTCGACTCAAACTCTAAGACCGAGTCCGTAATGTGGATATCCGAAAACGAACCAAAGTTCGAGACGTCGGTGACACAATAATGAGGTTGAAGTGGACCTAGGCAGGCCACTAGGCTAGACGAAGTGAAGGCAGGTGGACT
Organism: Trichoplusia ni; assembly: GCF_003590095.1. NCBI lineage: Eukaryota > Metazoa > Arthropoda > Insecta > Lepidoptera > Noctuidae > Trichoplusia > Trichoplusia ni. Next base: position 4,168,939 of record NC_039494.1, read on the forward strand.
AAGGCGGTGACAGAATGGTGGCCAAGACAAGGCAAAAGAAGCGTCGGTCGTCCGGGAGCAAGATGGGTCGATGACATTCTAAAGGTCTCGGGTCGAGTCTAGGTGAGGCTAGCACAGGACCGTAGAAATTGGCACGAGAAAGGGGAGGCCTATACCCAGCAGTGGGAGGATAAAGGCTGTGGATGATGATGATGAAATTCGACTAATTCGATTTTTTTAAGTGATAATTACGTTCATTTGTTTTATTTTGCTGATGCTGGCAGCGAATGTAATGATTAAAGCTATCCGCTTCAATCCTTTTCAACACTCAGATCAGAACACTTTCATTTATAAGTTTATTTATTGAATATATCTTATCATCGGCAGCTAATAACCATTTACAAGTAATAACTATCTAACGTATCTAATAACAATGAATTACAAACATCGTATTAAACATTACAATTACTTTTGGTCCACAAACATTAATAGCAAATGCCTTTCCCGCCTTTTTTGTGTATGTCTGTCTTCTGTGTGTTATGTAAGGAATTAACTCATGTATATGAGGAAAGGAATATAGGCTTTTAATCTGTGGACACTAACCAATAGTAACCAGCCTCTAAATATAACTATCAAAAGTATAAATAAATTGTTTGACGTTCAAAAGTGCCATTTACTGGTCTAATTGATAAAGAATTTGACTTCGACTTTGAAAAAATTTTAGCTCTTTTGCTAAATAAATGTCCGACCTTTAAACCACTTATAAAATAAAATATTCAAACATTCCAGCAGGAAAAAATGGTTTGGAAAACTAGAATTACTGATTCTAAAGTTTAATTCTACAAGTAGGTAGTAAATAAAATGAAAATAGTAAATAAAATTAACAGGACACGAAGGTTCTCTCATCCTGATAACTGAAAGGGAAATTCAGAAAGCCTGTGATATAAAAATAATTTGAAACTCACGCACAACCAGATACATAAGTACCTCCGTAATAAATATGTAAACATACATAAGTATATAATGACTGCCAATTTGTTCTAGGGCGGGTCTGATTACATCGCTCAAAGATTTTAATTAAATTGTAATAGATAAATAGATAAATGAGTTTAGTCATGCTTTACATAATAAAGACCAATTAGATTTGCCGAAAATGGCAGTCCCACATGTTCGGAATGATGACCGGTGTTTAGGAATATTTTCACTTTCAAGGTTTCGTTATCTCGTTAATTTTACCTTTACTAAACTAACATCGTTGAATATAATTGAAATTGTCACCGTTGTGTTATCCCTTGAAAGAACACCACTTTGATTGCGACCTTTAAAGCCAATCTCATGTTTTGAGTATTTCCTCCTGCCCGATTTTTTAATAAGCGCCTATCAAATTTCAAGCCTAGCTTAATAGTGAAATATCCTTTTTAGTCTACCGGCATTACATTTTCTTTTTGACATACAACCGACTAAAAATAAAACGTCCTGAGTCCAAAGTTGAGGTCCAAATGATAGTTTTCACAAAGTAGGTTTATCCAGTCCATGAAAAAATACGGACAATGTGAAAATCTCCTTTTTCTTGAAGGCGACTGAAAGTTTGTTTAGCTGTCGCATAGAGTTTAATACCACTTTCCACTAGTGCCAGTACACAAGTATGTATCAGATGAAAAGCTGCATACAATCAAACAAATTAACTCGAAATGATCCAATTTATTGAAATCAAGCAATATTAGACGTACAAACCTATCAAAAACCAATTTGTAATCGGATAAGTTGCATTTGATTTACAAAATGTCATCACAATTCTGTTCCCATTAAAGTTGTTAGTACAAATGTTTATCGAGAGGATTCCGAGGTAAACTGGCATTTATATACCAAGGACAAATGTTTTAGAATTGTTTAGGCCGTAATAAGATCATCTCTGATGACCTATTATTAAAAGAAGGTTTTATTATAACAAGTCCTATTATGGTTGAACTGGGTTAACTTGTTTAGAATCAGCGTAACTTTGTTCGTACTTCATGCGTTTTGAGTCACTGATCACGAGCAAAACCTCGATTTTATAAATTTTTGAGTTCAGTGTAACTAAATACAGCAAGATTTTCCAAAGGTTAAAAACGCTGCCCCGGTACAGAAAAGGCAATTGAAGGAACATGGGTGGGTTATAATCAGTAAAAGTCTGACACTCCTTTTAGCTCAATCCAACGCAAAATATTAATTTTATTAAATAGCTTTAATAAACAAAAAGCTACGACTATTAAGTGCGTATAATACTTAAAACGAGTATAAAATCTAGTATTATTACTTACTTTTACAACAAGTTTCTATATAAACGATTCAAATTAATCTCAAATATAATAAATCGGTGCCGATTGCAAAAGATAACAGTATTAAAGACCATAGTGTGAGAAGTGAGACAAACATTATAAAACGAAAGTTTTTGCAAAATGGTCTGAATATGTGACAAAGACACCCACGAAAACCAAAAATACCCAATCAGTTAAACTTTTAAAGTAACATATCACCCTACTCTAAAATAAGGTTATACTAGTTATTGAAGAGAGATAGCGCACTATACCTTGTATAGTGCTATCTCATTCTTTATCAAGTGCCACAGATTTTGTGAGGTGGTGTTAGGCTACGCAGATTATATTGACGTTAATCTTATCATATTTATGATGGATTTCAACTCCTACGACTGCGAGATAAAACCTCTTTTTATAGATTCTTGTGTTATATCATTAGCGGATTTCGGATATTTAAGGACAGTGTTTTTTACTGGTCGATTCATAGAAATAGTATAATGGTGATTGGTGAACGGTGATTTTTATAGACTTTTCTCTCAGTATGTTTAAATAGATGATGATTGTATGTGTAAGAGTTTCATAAATAATTTGCTAGGCTATTGAAGTAAACTGAATAATCTTTCTCTGATTTTTTCAGTAGAAGGGGCCCGGGGGTTTTTAGTCTGTGGAAGTCCAAAATATCCAATCACCGTGACCTCGACGTGGGTTGAAGTCATTAGCGTTTTGCACCGGAAAAAAGGAAACCACTCAAAGGTGATCTCTCAATTAAACACAAAACGTATTTTAAAACAGCTCCTTTCCAAAAATCTATCATAACTCCTTATCTATTTTAATGACTGATGTGGGTGGCCCCATACATAAATCTAGCGTTGTATATGGTACCATAGACTGGGTCACGTATTAGATAATCCATAGAGCTGTGGTAACGGAACCTCTACATATTTGGTAGTCTATGGTAAGGCAATAAGGATATGACGGTGCATAATGCGTTTGTTTGGCTTCCATATTTATAGCTACACGTTCCGTTTAAATCCATCATGTATTGTTAATTAATTCATATATTGTTTGTAAAGGTTATGAATCCGAATGCATCATTTTTGGGTTATACGATTTCGATTTTGGTTTGCGTAAATTACAAGATGTGTATTTGTTTTATGTAATAATATCTGCTGTCCAAGACTTTATCTGCGTGGTTTTCAAGATGAGAAACACTAAACTAACACTTAAGTTTAATAAAAATTATTATCAAACAAAGTTCTGCTTTCCAGCTTTGTTCTAAAATCATTTCTTAGGAAATTCTTATAAAGCTCTAGCTTGCCTTAAATACTTTACTAGCTGGTGCCCGCGACTTCGTCCCCGTGGGTAGAAGATATAAGTTATGATTGATTGCCCTTTTTTTTCACATCACTTCGCTCCTATTAGTCGCAGCGTGATGCATTATAGCCTAAAGCCTTCCTCGATGAATGGTCTATTCAACACAAAAAGAATTTTTTATTTGGACCCGTAGTTCCTGAGATTAGCGCGTTCAAACAAACAAACAAACTCTCCAGCTTTATATATTAGTATAGATACGCTCAACATAAAGCTTCTACTTTTAAATTCCTTTTGCAAAATATTGTCGAATGTATTTCAATACAAATAGCTTTCAGATTAAAAAAAACACTGCAGTTCGAAGCCATTTAAAGTTACACAGCCTTCGCCTTAAATAACGTTGACATCAATCAAGCATGTCGCTAATATTTATATAAATTGTAATAAACATTTATCGGGCACTTGTCATTAATAGAAAATGCTTTCAATACGTTGTCTATAAGTGGTTACGTCGGTATATTTGTCATAGTACAGATAAGATTATACACTTGATTGATTATGTTACCTTTTGCATAATACAGGGATCTCGGTTCAATTGGTTGCGTAAAAATTTGTGCGTAATTGGATTTGCAATCAATTGATAGATTATTATAATTATTGTTTGGGTTAAGCTTTTGATTGATACCTACATAGTATGTACGAGTTTTTTTGCAAGTTATTGCGATAAACGACTGTTGGTTTTTTATTGATTGGGTCAGATTGGGGGCAAGTTTTATTCGTGGCTACTGGTTGACTGTGTTGAAAGAATGTTAGGTAACTTATCTGTTGACTTTTATCCGTTGAAATAAGCTGTTAGAATGCTTAGCGAACCTTATTGGAGACCTATGTCCAGTAGGTGCATGGATAAGCTGTATGGCTTAGGTCACCAGGCCAAAACTACTGTAAGCGATCGTGTTTATGTTCGATCTTCGACAAGCTTTGGTCCGATCTACGAATGCTTGTCGCGAGGCTCGGTATCTTTGTACATGTGACTTAAATGTTTGTAAAATCATCTTTGACATAAAACTTAAATTCCTAAGTGCGGGAGTCGTTTTTCTTTACATTAGTAGGTAAACTGGATGGCTATGACCATCAATGGTTTGTATAATATTTTTCGGTAAAGGACAAGCCCAACATACGACGTAGAACGCTGTAAGCATTATTGGCCAAAAGCTTTTCTTTGCTGCAATAAGCAACAAATGGAAAATTCAATTAACATTGTATGTAAATTATCCCATTAACTTCATAAACCGATGGAATAACAATTGGCGAAACGAAACGAAGCTAACGCAACGATTTGTCAAATGCCATATTGTGATAACAACCAGTTCAGATAGACCTGCAATACTAATACAAATTCATCTGAGGTGTCTTAAATAGTTGTTGGTGAAGGAGGTGAGGTAGGTCAGAGTATAATGGTGACACGGATTATGGTTGATGGGTTGTCAATAAGTAATGTGTAATGCGTATTTAAGTTTGTAAATACGATTGAAACTTGTGTGTGATGTTATCAAAATATTTAGAAATGTTTGAGATCCCTGCCTTTTAGTATTTAACTACGTAATCCTTGTATGTGTTTTGTATTCCGTTTATTCACAGCATCGTCTTCTCATATAAGTGACGTTACATATATCGGAGTAGAGTATTAAAGAGAATAAGTCAATTAATGAAGTTAAGAATTGTCTTAACTAGGCCTCCTTAATCAAAAAATATTCTATTTAAGTGAGCTTTGATTTGAGTCCCCTCGAGTACTCGAGTGCATTTGCAGACATTCGGTATTTTTCGAAACTGACCCTCAGAACCCAAAGTCCAAGAACATTCGCACATAATTCACCTTTAATACCAAACGAATTAATTCGTTTATTCGTTCGGGAGCTATAATGCTCACGGACAGGTAGATATGTCAAACTTAACATGCTGTTTTTGCGTCGGGGTAAAAAATATTTCCAAAAAAAATGCTTTTTATAATAATTCATTGTTCTCCCTACTCATCTTCACAAGCACGGAGATACACAATTGATATTAATCGAATCGCTCTCGACAAATCCATGTCACATATTATCTTTCTCGCATCTATCTGTGTTCCCAACTATTCATTAACTAGCTGTTGCCCGCGACTTCGTTCCCGTGGGTAGAAGTTATAAGTTATGATTTATACCTGCCCTGTTTTTTCACATTTTCCATTGTACCTATCTTCGCTCCTATTAGTCGCAGCGTGATGGTTTATAGCCTAAAGCCTTCCTCAATGAATGGTCTATTCAACACAAAAATAATTTTTCAATTTGGACCAGTAGTTCCAGAGATTAGCGCGTTCAAACAAACAAACTCTTCAGCTTTATATATTAGTATAGAGTATAGATATAGATATAGATAATTGTGCAATGTGTATTATTCCTGATCATTTTCTCCTTTATTCTCTCTTATACTCGTCATAAGTAACTTGGCCTTTTGAAACGTTAAAAATGACATCTAAGCTTAAGTTGACCTAACATTTTGCTAAAATTACCTAACACGTAAGTCCTCATTAAGTCATCTTAAAACATTATAGTTAACTGGTTGACTATGTATTACCGAATTGCAATGAGTTTGCAAATAATTAATAACAACGAATGATTTATGGACGGTCTTCAACTAAATATTAATGATTAATTAAATATCGTTTGTCGAGTGTAAATATACATGTTTGCTCTTACAGAATGCATTTACACCGTACCTGATAAAACGTGACTAACTCTTCTCCTTCCTAAACTTGTATTTGATGATAATGATAGATCGGTTGTCCGTCTGTTGTTTATCCTGTAAAGTGTAACAATAAGAGTTACTAATTAATTTATAATGTGTTACTTTGCAGTTCTACTTAAAAAAAACTATTATAGAGTCTATATGTCTAAACAAATGGTCATTATTGACCACGACTACTTTCCTAAATACAACACAAAACCCAGTCCACGTATTCACACAAATAAAAACAACCTCCCCCTCCCTCCTCTCCCCAACAAGATAATTAAGTTCAGAACAAACACTCTTATTACGCTACGGTGTAACAAGAACCCACTTAAACAATTAGCTACAAAACCAACCATCAATTAATACATGACCGAAGTTAACCATACTGTGTTGGTTCAGCAATACGTTACGCCACGAGTCAATGGACAATTATATAGGTAAGCCTGGGATTGATGGGAGATGTATTAATGTATGGAGTGATACATATATCAGTATCTGTAAAGCTAATCATGTTTAGGTATAATAAGAGTCGGAACTTATGTGAATACTTCTTCTGAGTATGGAAAGACCATGAAAATCTTACCAAGATAATAATAATTAAGGTAATTGGACATCTACGAAACAAAATTTGAACCTTCTAAACAGCTAATGACAAAAGTGTACGTTTAGCCTAATACAAGACTTTAGACAAGATTGTTTTGAAAAACGTTACAATAGCTATTGACATATTTAAAAGTCAATAAATTAAATTAAAATCATTATCAATAGGTGTAAGCAGCTTGATAAATAAAAGACATTTTTCAAGTTGATGGAAAACAGTTTAAAATCGAAAGTTTTTATTTCAAATAGGTCGTTTCGTTATGACTCTAGGTGCAGTTGAATGTGTGAACCTTTGTGAGAATGACATGCATCCATATTTTGGTATAATTCTTATAATTTCAACGATTTCGTTTTCCTAAAGCCTAAAACGTTAAGATTAATCTAAGATAATAAGCATTCACAAGTGCTAAAGGATCAGCGGGTCAATTTGTCATCTCACAATTTCGCATCTGACATGTTGCCTCAAGGCTATAAAGAATATCTCAAGTATTTATTTTCATTTCAATAAACATTGAGACACATCATTAGTGTCACAAACGTAAATACAAGGAGTTACATAAATAAATATTTATGATGCAGTTAAGTACATTGTATTATTCGTTTTGTAATTTTCGCGTATTTATTATGACAGCTTGCGAAGGTGTGTACCGGATTGTGACGTCATTATTTATATTTGTTGGTATTATGCGTATTGTGTAGGCTTTGTTCAGATAGGACGAGATTTAAGCAGATTCGTTATTTTGGTTTTGTCCGTTTGGGTCATCAAATAGTTTCGTTACCTAGGATAGAGATCAAAGAATTTGGTAGAAAAACGGTTATGTAGTTAAGTACGTTCATTGTTATAATAGGAAAGTAATAACCATATAACAATAAATGCAAAAAATCTGGTGTCATATTTTTACTTAGCAACTTAGGAACTGACACAGCAATTAACAGTACTTGAGACTAATTATTTTAACACTCATAGTATACAATAGATCTGCATCTACTAAAGATTCTTCTTGTCTGTTCTCATACAGAGAGGATCGTGAACGATCCGTAGTGGATCATATTTTAGATAGCGAGGAATGTTCTCATTATCACCAGTAGAGAACCACTTGAACAAAACAAAATCGACATTGGCAGGCAGAGTCGCAGGAAGAAGCTAGTCAAAGTACATGCTTTTAGTATCTACTGCCAAAGTGCGACGTGTCTTTGAGATGTGCGTGACATTCGCAACATGTGAACACGCCTGTATTTGGGAGGCTATAATAAACAACTTAATTATGTTTACATTTTTATGTTCGTGTCTTTAAATAAATTAAAGGGTCAACTTTATCGTTTTTGTAATTTTACCGTCCGATTTCCAAACCGGGAAAGTTGTGAGTTATTTGTAGTTTTACGGCTCTTGTGACTATTTTTAAACTGATTCACCCTTGCTATTATGATTAAAGTACTGAGGTAGGTATTTTAACATTATGGTGATTACGAGTTCGGGGTTATATTAATTTAAATTGCATTTTCTATCATACACTCTTATTGACTATTTTTAGTTGTTTCTTTTTCGTCATGAAAATTTAATTCAAGCAAACACAATATTTGTTAAGGATTTCTACTTTAATATTTACACTGAAATGACCATGATTGTCTAAAATAAAAAAATTGTTTATATAAAAGTTATAAGCAGCACAAGAATAAGATATTATCAACTTACTGTTCTAAATCTTAAACAAAACCAAGATTTGAGTAAAGACTCATTTAATAATAATTTACTATGTCCCCTTATTACCAAATAGAACCAAGTTATAATTGGAACAAGCTTCTCCATGAATACATAAGTTTCCCCATAGAAATAAATACCCAAGTAAGCTCTCGTCGTTAAAGTTCGACTACTCGCTACTAGATGGCGCTGTCCTCACTTTTAAACACCCGTGCTTAATTAACACAACTTTTCAGAATTCACCAAACAGAATCACGAACATGATAACACATGTTCGCCCGTCAATTTATCCGGCGGTATGCGATGTAATGACATGTCGGCGAATACTCGACGGGTGAAAAATGTCCCGCGATAAAAGTCTTTAATTCTACACCGCTTGAGGCAACATAGTACGTAGCACTTAAGTTTCTGATGATTGTATGTAATTTTGATTAATTTATTGGATTATGTGAAGAGAGAGATGTAACAATACATTAAGAACAGGATAACTGAAAGGTGGACTACATTACGATGCTATAGAAGCTCTTCATTACGACTTTCATCCAAATGGTTAAGCAGTCATTTAGGTAGGCATCGGGACCCTAATGAGGATAGTATTCTTTACTTAGACGCACTTTTTAAAACCAAATTACCCGTACTAAGTGGTAGGTTTAAAGAAAAGATGAAGGAAATGTTTAGGTATAGACGTTTAGCGGAATGGCCTAATGTGACCGCGGCGTGATTGTGCAATGCCCCGATCATTATGATTTTACGTGTATTGCGTAAATCTTGTTTCCAAATGGGATCTATTCTTTCTGGCCCAAAAATCTGCCGGTTTTATTGTAATTGTGTTTATAAATTAACAAACAGAAAATTTCAGTATTAAATAAAAGTCGAGATGACGGAATGGGTAGGTCTATCCTCTGTTAAGGTAATAACGGTAGGACAAATAAGTCTAAGTATGTAAAACTATTTCGTTGTCCTGACAATAAAAACTAGACACAATAATTATACTCATCAAATATTCAAAAAATCTTTAGAACCAATCATAGCTCAAAGATTGAAGATCTTTGAACTTGTACTGATAATGTCATTACAAGAAAAATACATCGTTAACGATAAATAAATGTGTGTGCTTTATCATTATTGCAGCTTGCTCTATTACGGTCTGTATCAGTGTCTCCCAAATCTAAATGGTTACAAACGACTTCATCTCTTGAATCTTTAGTCGTAATAAATTAATACTGACCACTTAACATCGCACCATCTTCTAAATATTCACCTTACATATACGGACTCTTTAGTAATTTGATTTAAAGCCCCGTTTACACCCCTGCGGCTTTATTATACAACTTTTAAATGTTTTACCAACTTACATTTGCTGGCTGAAAAGTCTACAAACTGATACAAAAATTAAAAAGCTGTTCTATCTAATTGTATTAAGGATGAGTTTTCTTTGCTTCATATTTAACGGACTGCATTGTTAAGTTTGGCGAATGTAGATAATAATGAAGCATATTAGTTTTGCGCGTGCGCGAACATTTGTCATTCATCTTCGTAATGGCGGTCATTTGGAGTTACGTCATTGGACAGTTTTGGCAAATATTTTTGTTAAAGATGAATCGTTTTGTGGGCTAATGTTCGTTACGTGAAAAATTGTGGTTGGATATGGGCATTAAGGCTACGTGATTTTAGACCTACGCGAGAATTCTTCTATTTTGTGCAATGCTGAGAGAAAGGTTAGAAAATAGGAGGCTTCATTTGCATTTTCTCTAGTTAAAGCTCAAGTACCTGAAATCCATTTCAAATTTACTTTAATGTAAGGATCTTTGTCTACACATTTGATGAACTCTTATTGGAAAACATCGTACTTTCAGATACTCTCATTATCAGCAACTTTCGCTCAAGGGAACAACACTGACCCACTTCTTCTCGGCAGACACAAGTCTTGAAGATCCAGACTTGCCCAGAACTACTCTAAGAACACGAAAAAACCTAGTTGTAACTAGATGATTAATAGACTCGTCTCCCTAGTTTAACTAAACAGTACCAGTTAGCTAAACCTCGTTAAATTTATTAACTGTAGTTAGATTTTATCAGTTAAGTCGCGACGTTTATGGATTGCTGCCAAAGATAGATCGTGGACACATGTTTACACTGTCATTTCACTATTCATGAGTTATAATTAGGTGTTTTGCTGGTTGACTATATTTTGCTTAAAGTGAGTGTCGGTAGACTTCTTAGTTGAATAATTAATCTTTTAATTTGAATCAGATTCGGGTCAAATTAGTCAAATTAAATTAAGTAAATCAAAAGCTTTTGGGCGAGTGAAGCAAGTAATTTGCTTGAATCAACATCGTTTAAGACAAAAAAGAAACTATTTTTATGGAATATCAAGTATCCAAAAGGTGAACATATTATTGCCCCTAATATATTAACAGAGTTCTAAAATAGTATTGAGTATAGGACACCTCTAGTAACTCCATGTCTAACCTTATTTCCATAATCCATAATCATCCTAAACTAAGACTTCATATTTGATTGACCTTTTTGATTTTCCTCTCAACTCAACTCTCAACTCTAACAAATCTCACAAATGCGGTTATCCCATCCAGATATTCTCTAAACTCATTACAAACGTTACACTCCTCATTAGCACACAAGAATATCAAGCAATAAATCTTAGTTCAAAGAAAGCGATCAAACATATAAGGGATGAACTAGTGAGTTTATTTTTATATGGTTTTCTAAATGAGGCATCGAAAGTATTGGTGGATACGTTGGTGACGACATGCGACACGAGATACATAAGGGCAGTGTGTTGGTCCGAGGGCGACCCGCCAAACCTGTCCGGCCGCATGTCAGCTACGGTGACTATGGGTTTGCAATTTTGTGAGTGAATAGAATTGATTTGGGACTCAAGTATTTCAGTGTTCGTGATTTAAAGTAATAATCACCTTGGATTCTTGGATAGAAGTAGTCGCCAGCCCTTCTTCAACCAACTTCCAAATGGAGGAGGTTCTCCTTTTTTTTCTAAATTCCTTTGTTTTTTTATGTTTGTTGCTACAGAGCTTCGGAGTAGTCTAACAGATTTTGTAGGTTTTTTTTTTATTGAAATGGCTTTCATTTTGCTTCATCAAGTTTGGCTCAGCGGTTTTTATGCGAAGTCAGTTGAATGTATTTTTTGTTAAAAATATAATACAGTCAGTTTTTTATTCTTGGTTTTGCGTGATGTATCCTCTATCAGCATCGACACCCACCTCCGCGGGGAAAGAAGTGGTTCGTGTCGGACTCTTATTACCTAACGTCTTCCTTCTCCGCTTTTGGTTACTATAGCAGGTTATATTAGGCAAATATAGCAATTCATCATTCTTCTATAGCTTTGAGAATACCTGTCAGCGGAGATGGTCTTTGTTGATAAATATCTATAAACGGACAGGTTTATCGTTATTTTGTTTGAACATATTTCCATTCTTCTATATTGTACATGTCATCGACTTCGCTTGTTTGCCAGCTGTTTTCCTCGGTAACCCATGTCCACCCTACACTGGAACAAGTGCAGGCGGTTCGCCTTGCGCGGACGTTTCACTGCGCGCGCACACATGCGCACGCGCCTTTGCATTTGCAACTTATATCCGATTGATATTGATTTCTCTCCATATTCAATGCTCGACTTATATCAATCATAACTGTGATTAACATAAAACACTTTTTTACATTTTAACATCTTATTTTTAATAGTCATCTTGCAGATTGTACGGATTTGTATTCACGAAGGTGTAGGTTCGATCCCCAAAGCATGTAGATGTAAATGTGTTATGTTAAAGTAACTTTTTCATATCTATATGAACTTTTTTATTTATCCAAAGACAACAGTGAAGGAAAACATTGTAAGAAAACCAGGGTACTTAATATTGCTGTTGAAATCGCCAAGTCGCAGTGAGCTAGAGTGGTGATCAATGATCAAACCTTTCCTGTATGGGAAGAGGCTGGAGCCCCGCAGTGAGATATTTATAATCTGGTTCTTAACACATAACATTATAACATTCCCTGATTTTTTACACTTTTGACCCCTTGGACACATGTGACCGATTCTAAAGCCGATATAGTGCAGACTTAAAAATAGCGATGATGGTAAGTTACATGTAAAACGGGGGAATTTAAGCTGTCCAATAATACTTACATTCCATATTAGTACATTTTATATGAATGTTTTTATCCTAGTCAGTCATATCAAACAATTAAACTAGATATCTTACTAAAATAAAAATGCCATTTAGTACAAACAGTACTCAAGTAATTCTACAACCTTTAAGTGCTAACATGAGAGTTAGACAGAACGAGATACTAATTAAGACAGTGTCGAAGCGACACCTTTTAATCTGAATTAATTAGTATTTACCTCTGTAAGGCGACTGCCTGACCTATGTAAGTCCACAGACTAAACGTTAGGTAGTAACAGTAGCATTTGGGCTGATATATAAATGTTTCCGTTGTAAGTACTGAAGGTTTTCGGAGAGAGAAGTTTTAGCAATCTACATCCATAGCATTTCAATCAGTATCGTCTACTTTTCAAAAATAATCTCTCTTTTTTTATCGTGATCAAAAATAAGAACAAAAATGGACAGTATACTCGTAATGCAGGCTAGATTGCTCCTTGGAAAAAAAGAAATTAAAAAAGAGGTTATAGTTGTAACACCTACAATTGTTCATGTATTTATGTAGTATGCGCATAAGAGTTCATCAAAATATGGGTCACAAAAGTTTTAAACCATTTTAAAAATCTAGCAGTTTGATTTTCTGATCAAGCTTCAAGCTCGAAAATTTCCTGATCAAAGTCAGAAGCGATATTTGTCAACAACTGGAAACCCGGTCACATTTCCCTTTGCCAAGCGGCTTCCCACAGTACACATGTACTAAACTGTTTATTAAATGGTATTAACCTTCCGCCAGTCCATTTACATCCCAATAAAAGTCACAACTTTATCCAGCACAACAATATTACAACAAACATGGCGTGAACCAATAACAATGTTTCACGCCTACTGCTGTGGACAGTAAACGTTACACGAAGGTTCTTATGAAGCATTTTGCAATAGGCCACGGCAACGATATAGCAAAATGTAAACCATGCTCCGACGATATCGCTCGTTATACGAACAAAGATTATGAATATTTATGAAGCATTTGGGTTTTTAGATGAAGACTTTTTTGGTTGGTAAGCTGATTTTTTAAAGTAATGCATATGTACTCAAAGTGTGTGTTTATGTTTCATGGAAGATACGGTAATCAGCTGGAGGTGAAACTAGAAGCCGAAGCTAACATTATCGTAGGTTGCAAAAAGACAAGGAAAAAAGTGCATTATGGCTTTTTATTTTTTCGCCTTGCAGCTAAGCTACTATAAGAGGGAGTAATTGAAAATATCCAGATTGATAACATGATTAATTACAGCGAAAGCTCGGAAAATCCGAGAAACTGCGTCATTCCAAGATGTCCTAAATCGCGTAAACTTGGGCTTTGAGTCACTTCTCAATGAATCACAAAAACTTTTACACGACTGAAAATCTGACTCACGACACACTCCCAGAACACTGACATGCATTTAGAATATAGATGAGATTACTAATGAGATGATTGGATCAGTAACTTGATATTCTGAGGTTCTCGCTTTGACAGCAGAATTTAGTCTATTGGTTCCCAATGACAATGGCCCTCATATAATAAAAAGGAATAGCGACTGGGTATCAACATAAATTCTAACCAAATTATGTTATCGGGGCAAAATAAAAAAATACGAATCCATTACTACGTATTCAAAAAACTACAGGATCAACATTAAAAAAATCTCGTCATCCCTATTACCTAAAGTCACATAAATTGGCAAGTCGAATAAGTAAGGTCAAATTAAAATAAGTAAAGTCAAACAGCCGTATAAACAACAACCCGGTATACTTAGCAAAATGTCACTCTTAGATATCATGCCGTCTTTGTCAGTGTCAAGCAAAATATAGAGACAAATATACATTTTAGAGTGTGACTTAGATAAGCCTTGTTCTGGAATACATTTATAAGCTTGTGTGAGAAATGAGAGTAATAAGGAAATGACACAGTATTTGATGGAGATGAATGAAAGAAGACACCAACACGTCATCAAGGAATCCAAGAGCCGGAGAGATTAATATTTATTCATGAATTGTTATCGAGGACAGGATGACGGATTTCATTTTATGTAGGTACTGGAAACAAAGACGAAAGTGTTTATTTTGATCATGTGGTTATTATTTCTTGGTTAGTAACTGACGAGAATGAAACAAGATTTAAAGAGAAGGAAAGAAGAAGAAAGAAATTACTAGATCTTTTTGACAGTGTTTGTGATTTTAATAGCATCTCTCCAAGTTTTGCTGCTAATGATGACATTATCAACAAGCTTTTAAAGGCATGTTTGGTGCAAAATGTACCAAAAATAGCTGATTTTCAATTTTCAAAAATATACCTAGTTGTTAAGTAAAGTTTTTAAAAAATATAAAAGGGACGGCGGGAAAACTGCAGCGCGTGTTTCGATTTAGTTCTGTCGCAGTTTAGGAAAGTTACGACTGTATGTAGTACTTTTGGCGAATCCTAACTAATAGTGTCTAGCCTACTGCAGACTACACGAACTTTTAAACGAAATTCAACCCTTTATAAACAACATTCCATGTAATATGACAAAAATGTAAATTTCTTAGAAAAGATACTGCTGTTGGACGTTTGTGGCGAATCACCTAAATTACATTTAAAGTTATGGAATGTGACATTCATGATGAACTATGTAGAATCATGAAAACAAAAAAAAAAATCAGGAAACAGTGCTTTTATACTCTTAGTAGGTAAATTAACAAATCATCAAATTTCGATTCATCGCGCAGAACCGTGATAGTTTAAATACTAAGTAATAATTTTTCAGCAAAATACCTTTTTAAATTAACCTATTAGTAATGCCTAATAAACACGCAACTACTGGTCAAACGCAAGAGCTAAACGAACCTTTACAACACAATAGCACATACGATCAAATTCTGCAAGCTCACCGTTTGTCATAATACGTCCTATATAAATCCATGTTTTACAAGCAGTCAGCTATCTGCTGGCTGCTCTATGCCGGTTGACAAAGGTCAGCACAACAACATCACGACTTGAACCCGCGGCCGACAGCGCATGGGAACAGGACCTGGGAGACCATACCATTGGTCTGTCAGGTGAAAAGGTATTGCTGGTTGGCGGATTGGGTAACTGTTTGTGCGAATGCTTGGGAAATTTTGTACAAAACTGTGTGGGGAAATTGGTGTTCTTGATGAAGTGGGAATTGTTGCCCTTTATGTTTTAGAAGAGAGATTTTTTGTTCTGGTTATTTTTAGTTGATGTTTGTAAATGATTAGACAAAAAAGTTGAATTTCCAAATTCGTCCAGGATTTCGAACGTCCATTAAAATTTTTGCTTTATCTATCATTTTTGTCCATCATTTGACATTGTATAAACGCCCAAAAGATTTTTGGATTTAGGCACAAAAGTGTTGAAGTTCAATGAAATAGTTATGGGGATTCCAGAAACCGACTCTTCAGCAAAACAAATGACTGCTGATAAATCAATACAAATGGATTCAAGGAGTAAGTCGACGTCACAGTTGTATACATTAATAATATTTATCTAATCGTGTGTTTTCAGTGAAAAGGAACCGATGGTAGGGCGTGAGGGAGGCAAAGGCGCGGCGCCGCCGTCCAGCCACTCAAGATAACCGCCTTACTAATGTACCAGATAGTATTGAATTATGACGTTCACCAACGATATTGTTCTATGTGAAATTTAGCGAAAGTTTGTATATCTCAGTCTGTTTGTTTGATGTGTTTATTATTATTTGGTTCTGATATCCTGGTGTTGCGTTTAGGGTGGTCTGGATGAGATTACGACATTCTATTCAAGTGTCTCCTTCGCATTCAGCTTTGAAGTGTCCATTATTGCTCGCGATAAGTTCTTCGCAATATATTTGCTGCATTAAACACTGTACAGAATGGTATCTACAGTCGTACATGAATACATAATAAGATCTGTGATTTAACAAGCAAGACGCATACCTGCTTACAATATTTTTGTTGAAGTGATAATTAAAATAAATTTATCATTACCTAAAAGTTTCATTGAATACCAGTCTATGGGAAATGTAACTTAATCCGTGAATGTCGACGGCCTTGATAGATGGATTAATCTGACGAAAGTAGCTCTGGTAAAGTGGACGAGACCTCTTACGTAAAGCGAGTTATTTAGATACGCTCACTTTACTTCATTAAGGGAATAAAGAAAGTGAGGACTAATTTGTTATTCAAAATAGAGCTGGAGATGAACAATTTAAATCTACGGGTGAGCCATAATGGTAGTGGTGTTATACACTACGTTACTACTATGTTATCATCATCATCATCAGCCCATATTCGTCCACTGCTGGACATAGGTCTCCCCCTCCTTCCCCCATGCCATAGAGATCTATGATGTTACATCGGGTTACATATTGTTCTGTCAGGAATGAAAGTATAATAGAATAGTACATAATTGATGCTCTGTTTATAACCCTTTTTGCGGGAACTACCTCAATAAAATCCTTTCAATCAAGTTTAATATATTAGTTTCATTAACCTCAGACATAATTTGAAGATATATCAATAACAGTTACGTTAGCCAGATAAATAAAACGTCATTTTTCGTCAAAGTTTCGTGTAACGTGTGTATGAATGCTATTTGTATGTATGTGTGCTACGACCAAAATGATAAACATCCATATGAACAATTCCAATGGCAGTTAAAACAAAAAGAAATGTAGTTTGTTTGCGGTTTGTATTGTAAGATAATGTGCATGTGAATGAAGTCGACCCAAATAACGTAGTAAAAGTGAGTCAACTGTGAGCTTTCGTTACTTTTGAGATGTTCTACTGTTGCTGTAGGAGATAGTAGATGTTTAAGGATCATTGTTTCTGTTCCTTTGGTTTTGAACATTGTTTTATGGACTCATGGTCAAGGTTTACAAAAGTTTGTCTTTTTTGGAGAACTAGCTGTTACCCGCGGCTTCGTCCGATTCGAATAGAAAATTATCCCACCGTGAAACAACATCCATACATTGGATTGCAATTAAATCATTGAGGTGAAATGTTCTCTACAAACAAAAAGACTCTTTCTCTACAAGAAAAATCAAACTATGAAGATTCTAAAAACAAGGTTCAATAAATATAAACTTTCTATTAATTCAATCGAAATCAAATTAAAATTCGCATATTCAGAAGGCTAATTTAAGCGTAGAACTGTTGAACGTCCGCACCCCTTATGGCCGGCCCTCCGACAAACAAACTCTAAAGACCGCTCTACACTTAGCCCGCGGCGCGTTCCCGCTTCGCAATTCCTTTGACGCGGAACAAAAATCTGTCAAAATTTGGAGAACAAAGCGCGACACCGCGAAGAACATGCGAAACTAAGTGTAGAGCAGACATAAAGCGTAGCACGCTGTCACTATTTATTCAAATTTTAATAATTATTGAACTTGTTTTTTATTACTTACTACGGCTACTACCACGGCTACTACTCTGTACCCCGTAGCGTGTCGCTGTACGAAATCTCATGGTACACAGTCAGACGTTACTTGGATATGAATAGCAGCTTTATTCTTTAAGCGGTAAGGTCGATTTTGAAATGGTAGTGACGACATTTGAGTGTAATGGTCGATAAATTCAAAAGTTCTCTCACAGGTCTCGTTAGCTCAGAGGGCGAGAGCGCCGATATCCAGGTTTAACCGCCTGAGCATCGGAGGTCGGAGGTTCAAATCCTTCACGAGCCTAATTTGGACAGCCTTACATTTTGAAGTTTTTCAGTATGAAATATGACACGCGACTAACATTTTGCTTTATTAAAATATCTAGCCGTTGCCCGCGACTCCGCCCGCGTGGACTTCAGTTTGCAGCGTCCGGTGGTCCCGGTTTCCGTGGGGACGCCGAGATAAAATGTAGCCTTGACCCCCTAACTACCCAAAAACCGTATAATTCGTTTTGTTTGTCAGTGCCATCGGAATTTAACGAAATTTTCCATAATCCGAATTTTGTCGTTTCAAAATCATTTTTTTTTATTTTTGTTTTCATATAAGCTGTCGGTCGAGTCTACCGTAGGCCTGTACGAAATTATTAATATAGATTTTAGTTTTTGAGTTCTTGGTAAATGATTTTTCAGGTAAAAGAAGTTACACTAGTTTTATACTCCTTACACTCTATAAGCATAAGTTCACGTTAAGACTACAAAGATCTTTCGGCAAATTAACGATGAACAGTTATAAAAGTCCAATAATGTCGTCCTCAGAATGTATATGAGTCAAATCAGGTTGAGTCAAAATAAATTAACCTGGTTTCGATGCAATTAGAGTTGTATCAAAACAACAACAACTCAATCCTGTTCAAGCAATCGATGGTCTATTCAGAGCAGGATTAGACCGCTATTCCACCAGACAGTGCGTCGGCGTAGACTACAGTAAAATACAGGGAATCAGGTCATAGTAGTCAAGGCTGGGGGCTTTAAACACAGAGCATTGAGAAGTTGAAGGAACAGGCACTGTAGCATAGTCACTACTAAGGAATGAAGATCAACTTATACTTGTAAAAAATTAAAAGATTAAAACGTTTTCTTTTTTAATTAAAAGAATGACCCGAACAATTTGGGATTTTTTTAATTTTCCTTTTAGTCCGACGATTAAGAGACAAAAACAAATCGACTTGATATATTGTGATCAGATGGCTGACCTGCTTTTGCAAATTTTGCCTTTCAACGTTTCAACGCTGCCAGCATTCTGAGCACGTTTCCCAAATTTGACAGGGATGAAGACGCCTTTATTGATGCTATGCCAAGTTAGTTTTAAGTTGAGTCTAGTAATGTACTTTTGGAATTAAATAGGATATGGTAAACCATTGCTACCAACCTACCAACTACGATCTACTAGCCACCAAACAATTTTACCAACACTACGGCTGTTAAGGAGCACTTCCTTCATTTCTTTATTCCGCGTCTAAACAGTTACTTGTAAGATTATAGACCTCCACACACCTGTCCCTTTACTCGATAGTACCTGTTAGTACTATACTATATGTAATAGTACTAGATAGTATGTCGCACTAGTATCGACATCACTGACTCAAGTTGAAGGGAAAATGAGGGCGCATTAAAGATAGATTAGCACTTAGGTACTGGACAATACTAGGGTAGTGAAATCTATGTCTTGTAAATTGTTAGGTTTCTTCACAATTATCATGACGATTGACCTTTAATGCGTACTAATAGATTATGTTTTCTTTGCCATCATTTGCAGAATCGCATTATAATTTACCTTTGATAATTAAGTTCTCTCTATTTGTTCAACATTTCCATTTCACATTTTAAGCTTGTTCAATGACAAGTTGAGCTTTTTTTAATCTTTACTTAGACAACGTTACTTCTGTTGGTTAAGCTGCACAACTAAATCGGTTCCGACTAAGCTTACCATGGAGGAAAATGGCTTCCCTGAATGATCCCAAAAAAAAAAGTTGCATTTGCAAGTAGAACAAAGAAGTAGTTACATGACATCAAGCCAAACCAAATCACAAGCATCATGTAAAAAAAAACAACACATTCTATTCAATTTATCATTGCGCAAACTATAAAACTATGTAACAACTAACATTTACATGAAAAAGAAACAAGCTTAAATTGTTTAAGTTTTAATATCCGGATGGTTGAAAGAAGGTTGCATAACTTACAGTGACGGCAGACCAGTAGACACGTCTGGCATCGAACTGGATCAGCTTCGTGAGGAGATCACGCATCATTTTCCTATACCGTCGTTTACAATGAGGAACTTCATGAGGAACCTCGCGGCAATTAGTTTGTTCTTAAACATCGTGATATAAGGAGGATTGGTGCCGCGAGCTATTGCCACAGTTGAAGAGTATTTGATGTGAGCATATTGTACCTATGTTTCCTATAGTCTGATGAGTTAATTTGTTGCAATGCTTACTGGTAGGAATTCTTGGAGGATGAGAATAATGTGTAAATTAAATGGCCTATTAAACTGTATTTTTTTTATCTTGATATAAAGGTTAGACAGTTTGACTAAAGAAGTTGATCCAAAAAGTGGGAAACATTGTTGTTATTGTTGGTAGTACTATATAGTTATGATATTTTAACCAATAGAAAAAACAAAAACTAATGAGTACTCAATAAAAAACAAATACATAAATAGGTTCATTTAATCAAAGTTACACATTCTTCCCAACATAATATTCTCCAGCTTGCTCGCCGAACTACTTTCCATGCTCAAAAGCCGTATGTGCCAGCCAGCAGCGATGCTTTCAACAATTAACACGCGAACGATTGTCTGAGAACGGACGAACAATCGTTTGGCAACGAAACTTTACGGATGATCGTGCTTTTTGTATGCGTATGTTTCACAACGCACTGAGGCTCTACCGCCAAGTCTTACAAGTAAAAGCAAGGGGGGAAAAGAGATGAAGCTATATGACGAAATAGTGCTGTCTCTCTCCCACTTCCGCGTTAATATTACTTAAAGACGTGGTAGCGCCTCTTAGCTCCCGTGTGTATGTCGCAAGTAATTAGCGTAAGGGAAATTATGTTTTACACAAATTGTATAGTTATTGTTGTCTAATAAATACTTGTGGACATTACTGTTAGTTAGTCTTCTTTGTTTGTTATACTAATTTGTTTTGCTTGGGTTTGGTTTCGCTTACGCACGCAAGTTGTTTGGTACGAGTGGAAAATTTTGCAGATTTTTTGGTTCATTTTCTGTAAAGATTTAATAAAGGAAGACATAGTGTGACGAGAAATAAAAACTATTAACAATATTTAAAAGTTTTAGTTTATTTTAATGTCATATTTTTTTCATCAGTTGCAAAACACTTTTCGCATAAAATTTTCAGATTTAAAGACAGAACTTTCTTAATCATTTGGCGGCTCTACCTTGCTCACCTGACCTCATACTACACATCTTCATGAAGATTAAAAGTTGTATTGATGTGACCTAGTTCTGGTTTGGCAGGCTTATGACGTAGAAAGAAAAATGCGGAGCACTGCAGTCTGCAGAGCTTCAGACGAAGGAGATTAACGATGTAAACAGTACTGCAACGATACGAATACCTAGGGATTTAAGAGAGGTGGCGCAGATGCTTTTGTGTGCGGAAGATCATATGTTACTGTGCTCAAAAAAGGGAATTGAAAAAACATAAACCGTATTATTTGGATAGGAGTATTTACTCTCCCGGTGCATGCATAGTCATATAGTCGATGCAGAGTCGAGTAGAATATGTGGATTTTATATCTAACCTAATTGTATTTTAATACTAGCTGACCCAGCAAAGGTTGTTTTGCCGAATAATTCTTTTTTCTAGTTGTATGTATTTTTAATGCCACATTATAAAAAAAAGCAAACAAATTCGTCCAAAAAATAAAATATATTTTTTTAGTGTGGGCAACCCTTATCACTTAGGGGTATGGAAAATAGATGTTGTTCTATTCTCAGACCTACCCAAATGTATACAAAATTTCATAAAAATCGGTCGAACCGTTTCGGAGGAGTACGGTTACCAACATCGTGACACGAGAATTTTATATATAAGATTCTGAGTAGCAGTTTAAATAAGTTTGAGGTTTTTTCGATTAGGCTAAATGAAAAGCATTGATGAGTTTTTATCAACTTTGAGGGGGATAGTGCAATCAATCAAAATTAATGTTACTGTTTCTAACTTTAGACAACTTTATCCCTTCTCACCCATATGACCTTAAAACTGTTGTTTCGCAACATGAGTGTAATAGCCAGTACATAGCCCTATAACTAGGAGCACAAGATTACATTGTTGTGGTCGCGACCCACTTGGATAACAGCTGCTTTCCATCAGCAGTAGATTGCCGGTTACCACGTATTCTAGATTTGTCGATTTTGGTTCAAACATCAAAGGTACGCGTATTTTGTTAACACATTTGTAGAACTATTTTTGTCTCTACAATGTTCAAGTCAAGTGACTTGTATTTACTTCCTAAGAATTTTGGTATTTCTTGTTTTAGGCTTCAAGTGTTTCCAAACTTTGGCCAAAATGTTAAAGAATTTCCAGATGTTTTATTGAAAGCTCCAAAATTCTGGATATAATATTATCTACGTGATATATGCAATTCCTTTCTTGACTGATTTGTTGTTATTAGCCCGCAATCACAGAATACATTAAATATAGGTACACTTATATAGAGTTAAAACTGCTTATAGATAAAAAAAAACAACACCATAACTCACCTTTTAATTACATCCCTCTAATTTATAATTGTATGCATCTACTTAATTGTGCGAATTAGTAGAGAAGGGACCGTGTGAATACAGCACATAGTAAACACGGCTCGTTTCGTCACGGTAGCTCAATGCAACACCCGAGTGAAGGGGGACACACTTTGTTTTAATTCATTTGCACCAAAACTGCAACAATATAACATTATC
Organism: Trichoplusia ni; assembly: GCF_003590095.1. Taxonomy (NCBI): domain Eukaryota; kingdom Metazoa; phylum Arthropoda; class Insecta; order Lepidoptera; family Noctuidae; genus Trichoplusia; species Trichoplusia ni. The sequence goes on from NC_039494.1 coordinate 4,192,100, forward strand.
AACATAAACATAAATACAGTCATAATAAGTACTTGCAGCAGTTGGAGCACAATACATTATTAATTTAATAACACATTAATCAATAATTTGATGAAAGCAAAATCATTTTAGATCAATAGAAGTTGCTTAAAGTGATTTTTCAAATTATTACGTTTAAAATAGTTTGCGGTTTCGTACCTAGTTTAGTTTTGATAGAGTCATAAGAGTGGTTATTTTTCTGATTATTTCGTTCAATGACTTTTACTATAACACGTATAATTTGGTATACATTGATGATTGGACGAGGAGTTCCGTTGAGCTTTTGTATACTAAAATATCGATGTATGTTAAAATAATTCTAGTTGTTAAATCATTTTTCTAATAAACACTTTTTTTGCGTGACTTTTAGAATTAAAATCAGTTAGGTACTAGACTGTGGCGACTTGTTAAAGAAACTAATCAGACAGGATAGTTGGTGTCCGAATGAAAATATTATATGTTGGCAGCCAAACGCCAACCATATTTCAAACTTTGATCAAACATTTGGGACTAATTAGACGAAGTAATGTTTGTCTCATGTCTCCAAAGTTGCGATCGTTCTATATTTTACATGGTTTTTGGAGAGCTAACAGTGTACTCCGTATCGTAAATTGGTGTCTTCTTTGGATCGTTTCTAGTAGAGACATTTTTGAATCGGTCGATTCTAAGAGGTATGAAATACCTCCAAACAAAAACTCTTGTTACTCCGATAAAGCTAAATGGGCATTAAGTTTTTTTTATGGAAATCATCTTAACTTGAGAACGGCTTTAACGATTTAATTACCTCATGTTCCAGTTATTTTGTTCTTTTAGAAGACTAGGACAATTAAATAAAATAGGAAAAAAGAACACAATAACTTACAGATCGAGACACCAACCTAGTACGAGGCAGCCGTGGTTAACAGATCTCGAGTAAAACGGGCTAGCAGTAGTATTGTCCGCTCAAATACAGTAAATGTTAGAATATATCTTCAAGCCCTGCCCATAATATCGATATGAAATTCCTGTTTATTTTATTATTCATAAGTTTATTTAGAGCGTGGGACAGTTGGAACATTTTGTTGGCAACAGATGTTTAGTCACGCCTCGTGTGTCCAAGAAAGGGTACCTATTATGTGTTCCTTGCGGATTTCGTTCTTACGCAAATACTAGGAAAGCCACTTGGGTATGCCCATGTATTTTGTTTAAGGCTGAACGACTTATGTCATAGCGGTTGTGAAATTTTGTGTTCGTTAATGTGGTATTAGAATTTTGTTTTAGGCTTAGACTGAAGTTTATGGACCAACAGAAAGTTAAACGATTGTGATTACTTATCTTTTGTTTTGTTTTGTCTTACGTGATTGGATGGTATTTTATTTCCCCAAAGTATTTGGCTCTTCAAGTACTACTACAATAACATATTTTTATGAGTAACTTTAGTAGTTCCTTACCAGTTCTTGTTCTTAAGAATTACATTTTGGGACCGCCGATCTAGCAACATTATTATTGTTTAATTTTAATGTACAACATGATGGTGAGTTTTATTCAAATAATAAAATATTAAATTTTACTCTACTGAACAAGTTTGTAAGTAGCTTCTCACAGCAAATTCGCTTATGACGTCACTATTTCTCTTGATACCTGATCTGATCTATTTTTATCTCTATTTTGAAATCTAGCCCACTGTGTATCACTGCTGGGCCACGGCATAGATATTCATTTTATGCAATTCCTTTTAATAGAAATAAATATATAAAGTGGAGCGATTTCTTCCTTAAAACTATTAAATTTAACGATGGTTTTAACAATTATCCTACAAAACTTTATAGGTCTATTAAATTATTATCATCACACTTAATATCCAATATAACTTTTATTATCTATTCTGATAATATAGGCTTGTTAATAGCTACCTAATTACTTACCTAGACCGCAATATTAATTACTTAGAACGCGGTTGGATTATTAATAACCTATATGGTTCGAGGGGCAATCTATAAGCGTGAAACCTATTCTATAATAATGATTTGGCCTTAAATATAATAATTACTTGTAATTAGTGAAAGGATGTAAACTAGGACACCTTGTTTGTCCCAGGTTTCCGTAGTCGAGGAATGCAGGATGTTAGGATATAGGATAGATTTTCTAAATATGGTGTAAGAAAAGCTGTACTACTATTGGCCAAAATTGTAATGTTTGTGTATTTACTTTTGTAAAATTTTAAAATAAAAACTTTTAATATCACTATCTCATAATAATTTTTAATTTTAATATCTCACTGCCTGATTTTTGAGTGTTTTTCAAGAGGTCGGTGCATTAACTCCAGCTTATACTTTGATTGCTTTACCACATTAAGCAAAGAAGTTTGTCGCTCTAATTATATTATGTGGCTTAAATCTTATCGATCTTACGTAAAGGTTAAAATAAAAAAAGACAAAAGTAGAGCAACAATATTTTTGTTATAACTACATAATTATTATAACACTTACAAAACAATTAGAGAAAAAATGAAATGGTTCTGAATATTAAATGAATGTTATGTGTTTCATTTAAAACAAGCGTAGTGTAAATTAAACAATGTCCGACACATGGGGGTTCACCGTCCTGAGCCCAACGTCTTGACGCCGCAGTCCAGAGGGACCTGCCAGACGGCACGAACAAAAAGCCAATTTCATAAAACTATGCACCCGACTGCGGCCCATAACAATAAATGAGCAAACCTCCAGAACCTGATACCTCGCCCGGATATACTTTTCACATGTCCTGTGTCAAAGCACATTCAAAATTCAACATACATTACACGTTTTATCAATTTAAATTAAACCCACCGCTCACTAAAGCGGCAATGTAAAAACAGTAGAGCGGACGAACGCATCGCTCGATTACACTGGTAGAGGAAACTGCAAGTCTGGCGCACACATGCGCGGCCGTGTCGCCATGAGGAGGCTTCGAGTGCACACTGCAGCGACGTAACATCGCGCGCCAGTCTGCCCCGAGCTGCCGCCCGCGACGCCCGTGTCGTGAGGCGCGACGACGCCGAACCTCCGACATCGCGAAAAAAGTTTTCGTCCGATACACGAAACTTTTCTTAGACTTTCCTTTCAACTCGCACATTGTTGAACTGGAACAGTCTGTTTCGAACCCGGCGAACGCGGAAAGTGACCTTCTAAAACCGGAATTCGGTATCCTCCGGAACGGGTTTAGTCTCGGACCCCGCCGTGCCAGGACTTTCGTGAAGTGCTAACTTGATTTTCATAGTGGTGTGTTCAGTGTGAGTGACTGGATTCTACGCTTAACACGGAAGGCCGGACGTTGTCCCGACTTTTAAGGTCGGCTTCTTTGTAAAAGTGCTGTTAAAATTTCAGTAAGTATTGTTTTATACCGAAGTTCAAAGACCTCAAAATATTCCACCAAATCTGTACGCAACGACCCGCATTACCAAAAAATATTGCGACCACGTAATACTTACCATTACTTTAACTTCAGCCGAATGTTGTAACGGTCCTTGCCCTTGCTTCAACAAAAACTGGACCAATATTAATTCCAAATAACATAAATCGGATCAGAGAAGTAAAAAATAAGTCGGTCACTGTAACAATAGCAATTTAATATTGTATTTAAAGTTATAAACAAAATCATTGAATGTCGACATGCCTTTAATCTTTGGCTCACAATAAAGGAAATTACGAAAGGTATAATACATTCATGGAGCAATTAATTTTAATATTTTCCGTATTGTCAGGCGCTGGTTCAGACGTAGAGCCAGCAAATCAATAACGACTTGGAATTAATTTGAGTTGAAAATAACGAGTCTGCTCTTAAACCGGATCTTACAAACGTTCAAACTGTTTTTTTACATGTTTGTATAAGCAGAAGATTCAAGCCACAAATGTTTTGCATCAATCGAAAGTGCCATGTGTCTGTCTATTCGGAACAGTCAACAGATGTGCAAAAACCAAACTGAAAAACGACTATTGAGCGCTTTGTGCAAGTAAAAAACACAACGGCGTTAACTTTGTTATTTTTTACTTTGATGCTAAATTCGCTCTCGACACAGCGTTAGTAATGTGCTCTTATCTTATTTTCTGCAAAGAAATTATTCTTTCGGCTCGTTTTGCCTGAACCTAAACCTTCGACAGTCATCAGATTAAGCTTCTGAAAGAGGTTTTGATATAAGTACACAATTGTAATATAATCTGCGGAGAACTTTTTGAATAAAGAATACGTAGTGTAACTTTGAAACCAGTTACTAAACTACTGTTATTAAGATTTCGATCTCGATTTGAACGGCTTTATTGATGTAAGTATTTAATTTCATAATTTTGTTTAGAAATATTGATAGGTAATACATTTTATCGTTTCACAAGGCTGTATCTCAGGTCATAATGCCAAGGCCGGACCTAATGGCGAATAACTTAAGAAACTGTCTGACTTCAATCGCACAAGACAATATTTGATCAATTTTGAAATTGGAACCAATTGGATACTAGTGTTGTCACAGTAAAATATCTTTGCGAATATTTAAGAAGGTTTAATACGTAACTTAAATACTGCTTTAATAGTTTTCTCGTGTTTTTCTAATAAACAGTATTTCAATTCGCTCCAATGTTCAAACGTAAACATTAAACAGACCACCTGCAGTTTAACGTTTTCTTAATAATTGTAATTAAAACTGACTGTGCTTTTATGTATCTTTCATTAACGATATGGTTTAGTAAGACATTAATTTTTTTATTTCCTTTCTGGTTGTCTCAAATAAATAGCGTCAAACATCAATGAAGATACATTTTAACTTAAGCTTAATTATTTTGTTTTTCTGTGGGCCTTACTCTATTGATTATTTCTATCTATATATTTTTTAAATATATTTCTTGGTTTATTACAACTACGAAAAGTCCATTAATAGGCTATTTTAAAAATAACAACAAGATCTTTTTAAAATAACAAATACAACACCTCGTAATTTAAAAGCACCTAAATACTGTGCGGTAAAATGCATTTAAAAACCGTTTACTTTGCCTACCATAGACACACCTGCTCTACCTAGAGTGTAACGACCATAGACAGCTTAAACACACGTGCTGCAGTAACAGTCACAAAAACACCAAATATTGACATTTCAAATAGGAGTTGCCAAAGTAAAAAGTAAGAATATTACTACGTGAAGCAAAGATTGAATATTGACCTCAAATGTTTAAACTTCAATTGGAGAAACACTTTCACATGGTGTCAGAGAGATCGTTTGTATGACCATTGACAATACGCTGTCATATGTACTTGTATTGAGTTATTATCTGTGTAAATGTTGGGTTTAGTGTCAGACTATACTATAAGTTCAAAGTTAAGAGGATTCAAGATTTTTGTGACTTTTGGCGGAGTCAAGATCAATATCAAGACAGCTTTTTCACATAATTCATATAGGTATGTGAAAAAGCTGTCTTATTGAATTCATTAGTTTATTACTGAACATTTAAAAAAAGATTTATTATTGCAGTAGTTTTCAAACTTTTATTAAAGAAGAAAGATCTTTTCACGAAATAATTATGAACACCAATCGTTGTATTTGTTAGTTTAGCAAAAACTGAAACATAACTAGTTTAAAACCTACAATAGGGCTAAAATTTACCATTTTTGTGTTAAATTTTAAACTAAACGTTTTTATAATCTCACAACAACTAGGTCCAAATAGATCCAATGTCTGCAAATATTTGTTTTGCGTTAACCAAAAAGATATTAAAGCTCTAAATCTTTGATGGCTAAGAAAACACGTTGAGTGTACAAACAAATCATAAAAATCGTATTCAGAAATAAAACCACTATTCATGCTTCTCTACCTACTTTTCATTGTAGAGAAGATGAGCAAGATGTTCTTAAGTGCTTAGTAAGTCAAGTAGTTACATTTAACATTAAACTACTAGTTTAATGATTGAGAAACGCATGTGTATCTTTTACTTTAATTAAATTTTGTTTCCCGTTCAAGTTCCTTTTTAAATCGCAATCTGTATTATATCATTACGCTGAGGACAACCCTAATTGAGTACAGAAGTCGAATCGCAGGCACAAACAACTGAAGTGTCATCTAGATTAAAAAAAGCGTTTTTGAATCATACATGTTTGTCAAAGTGAGCCTGAATCTTTTTCTTAAAAAAAAATATTTGTCGCACATGCAGATAACACTCTTGTACATCCTATTTTGTAATGTTGTGTTTCTTCTCCTATTTTGTGTGTACATAAATGATTAAATAAATAAATGTCGTCTGAGGACAATCGTAGAAGTACTTATAATATATTTTTAGCATAAAACTTCTTACATCACCATAAAAATCGTGAAAACCGTATATTTATCAGTCCGCTTCCTGGTATTTACAATCATTTTAACATTATTTACATTCATTAGTACCTCCGAAGGCCAATGTCATATTGTCCGCTAGATATAAATTACGTGATTTGACTGCTTAACCAAATAGTTTGTATACTTAGTTGGTGCTTACTAACTAACTAATGTATGAAATTAATATTATATTTATCTCAGTTATTTTCAAAGGAGGTGTCAGTCATTTGGTTTTTACGTTTGTAGGGTGCCTTTTTAGGCTTAAAAGAAATAAAATCTTTTGATTTCGCATGGTGTGAAATACATATATTCTCGTGTCTGAAGTGTATTTTTACAAATCTATTTGCAAAGTAAGCTTTTAAGTAAATAATTTAATAAGCAGCTTTTTGTAATAGGTAGATGTCTATACTATAAAAATTGTAATCATAAAAGTCGGCACTACAAACAGTTATGGCGGCAAAAAAGGAACATAGACAAGTAACGTCTACAGTAATATTTTTTCGAATGCGTGAATACTTTTTGTTGGACAAAGCAGGTTTCTTAGCTGTTGTTTTTGTGAATGACTAGGAGTTGCGGTCACTGGCCTTAATTTACAATAATACGTACCTATACGAGTAACAAAAAGGCCTTTGCTATTATTGTATGTAACCTTTACTTATGGTGATGTATGGAGTTTGGTTGTATTGTTGCGTCATGGATTAATATCTTGTAAGACGTAGCGTTAACGGTGTATTCGGCCGAATCGTAAACTGCAAACAATAATCTCTACATTCCTAGAACATTTCAACAATTCTACAAAAGGAAAGGTTGTTCAAATAAAATTCATCAAATCGATTCTTTTTTAATTGTTGATTAAAAATTACAATATTGTTCATCCATTTTTAAGAACGAATTAATTGAATACTTAAAAACGGCGAAAATATAACAATAATCTCGTCCAAAAAAAACTTCAAATTTTTGCGTCCGAACATTATCTGGTATAAAATAGTTTTACGTAACAAAAATATGTAGTAGTTATAACACGTGTAAACTGAATATCAATTTCCACTGGATCTCGCACTTTTAATTAAATTAAATCACGCACGCTCCAACAATCTCTTTACATCTACGTTATCTGTTCGACACACAAATATTTATGTGCCTACATATGTATATGCACGTACGCACATATATTTCTTCTTATTTAAAACGAATGATAGATGGGCTCGAGATAAAACTGAATATCGGGATAGCTAAAAATTACTTACATATTATAAACTAAAAGTGACTTAAATATTTATAGTATGGACAGAGTTGACATCAAGTATTGGTTGTCTCTGAAAACCGGTGTATAGGTATACACACCATACATACACCATAGGTGTTCTAAAAGGCATAATATCAGATTCTATTCTAGTTGATTCAAGTCACATATACCTAAGAATTACATAACCTTCGGCTAAAACCTGGACGATATAAAAATTTGATCATTAAACTAGTAATCCGTCACGACATGATTGTATTGGGTGATAATACTTCAAATATGTAAGTTAAGTATTAGTTTGTCTAAAAATATTCATGAGTTAAGATCGTAGAAACCATACTTATAATACAGACACATAATCCATCCATTCTGAATCCACTTTCGCGATGCATATTCGATTTGATCAAAAGATTTTTATACTTCAATTCCTTTACATTCGATATTAAGATAAGTATCGGACTAGCATGTCACTTTGACAGTATTATCAGTGATGCAACGATACCGTTCATAGCAGGTGTCTAGATCTATCGATAAAGTTATACTTGATCGTGAAATTTCACAGTTTGTTTTAAACCAGTGAACTGGAATAAGTTTTGACACCTCTTCAACTTGATAATGAGGTTCCTGAAGCTACAGATGTAATGAACGACACAAGCATGATACACGATGTTCTTGAAAAGAACGGTTAGGAAGCTAAAGTAGAAAAAGATATAGGACATCGATTACACAATTTAAACGAATAAAACTGTTTATCTAATTAAAACGATGAGAATGATATCAAATAAATTCGAATCAATTTACTCCAGGTAGAAGCTGTTGATATAATTGTGACCGTATGTCCAATACGCAAACTAACAGTATTCAGTGCTTGTAATCCGAACTCTGAAAACGTTGCAGACTTTGTTGCGATTAGACCAAGGATTATTACTTCAACATGTGTGAGCCATTTTAATTCCTTTCTCACTCGAGCAAAGACAAATTAATGGTTTCATTGTTCTTAGTTTTAAAAAGAAGTTTGACTGAAACAAATGCTGGCTAGTCGTGAGCTAGCTTGAGCCCCTATGACACTTTCACATTCATGCGTACGAAAATAAGAGCGAAATGTTAGACAAATGCAATTTGGGTTGTAACTATTTAACTAATCTTTTGTTATATTGTTTCTTCAAATATAGTAATTATGATATGGATGATGTAACTAATGTTCCATTTGAAGAAGATTTGTGTAGTCATTAGGTGTTTGAATTATCGCTACATGTTGCTAGCGATAACCTCTCACATTATTCCACAAGTTCAAATTCGTTTAATAGAAATAGTCGAAGCTTCACAAAATCTCAATATCACGGCGCGAATCGTTTATTACTATTTGAATGCTGTTATACGCAATAATTACAGAGTCGGACTCGGGTCATGGACATGGGAATAACAAACAATGCTTCTGTTCCAAATACATTTTCGGAACACATCAATTTTTGAATATTACAAAATCGATGTAGTTACAAAACGAACGATTATCAAGACGGGATCAACCAACGCGACCTTGGTTTACCTGTCCGTGTGTTGTGACACGAACGTTGTCGACTTTATTACAGCTTATTACTTCGTCAGTGAGATCATATGTCGTCAAATTGTCCATTACACCTTGACACATTGGTACCTAATAACCTTCGCAACCTATGTTAGCTTTGCTTTACATTGCAAATCATTGGTAATCATTAATATCTGCCACTCGACTTCTAACATATAATTCATCGCGTTCTCTCAACTATTTAGTTCGACAACAATCCTGTGAAATAACTTCATCGCGTTTGATAAACATACAAAGATTAGCAATATCGAAATTGAATACGAGTAATAAATCATTGGATTTATCCGAATCAGGTGGCGTTTCGTCTGAAAATTGTTCGTCGCAAGGTCCGTGTAGATTGATGGTTATGTATATTAGGCGCCATTCATTGCCCGAAAGTTCAGCATTTGGATTGCACCGAGCATGTGTGGCCTTTGCTTCATCGTTTGTGGTCCTATGAATGGCTAGTAAATATTGACCGACAGACATCTGTTTACGGACTATTGAAGTGGCTCGAGTATTATTACGATTTTGAAGAATTATGTCGAGGTCTCCATTGTGCAAGGTGATCGATGGAACCGATGAAGCTGGATAGTGAGTGTCTGATATTTCTATCTAATCGGTGAAAGTGTTTGATCGATTTGTATTATATTTATTTTATTTTGCGATCTGATGATCTAACATATTCAACGTGTGATCTCACTCTCAACTGTTATTAATCGTAAATTCATCGAGTGTCTGATTTCAAACAAAATTTTAATAACTAATTTCAATTGCTCAAGTCTCAAAGCGCTTAATTAATTTCTATTCGAATTAAGTTTTGCATTAATGTCAATGGTATTAAACAATTACAAGTTGACCTATAGCGGGTTAATCGATAGAATCTCACACCTTTACATTCAATTAAGATCACGGTAATGATAATGATTTGCAGGCTTTAATTAAAGGCCCCTGCAGGCGCTAATTGTGAATGCACTTCTGTGCCATTGTTCCAATTGTATGGAGGTACAATTATTCAGATTTCCGTTCTTGCTTAGCACCTCCCTGACCGAGTTTTGTGAAGAAGGCCGAAAAAGGGCCGCCCTAATTTCAGAAGTTCATTATCACCCATTTCTTTCTTTTAAATGTTTTTTGTGGTTACGGTAAACAGAGAATTGTCTTGAAGACTGCATCTTAGTAGTCGCGGCCTATAAAAATGTCAAAATATTGGTAGTTTCTTATTTTTCATTGAACAGATGCAGATGTAAACGTGAGAGTCTGAACTACGCAAGAGAAACTAAAGTGTGGGAAGTTCAAATCTGTTCCGAAATCTTCAATTTGCAAAAATATGATAATAAAAATGAAACGGACTTGACGTGTAGGCGATCTGACCCTGACCACCCATCACTAATGATACTTAATTATAAGCTTAAGCTTTGATTTAACACTTTATAAACAGGTCATATAGAAAGTGATTGGTATTAAATAAAAAACAATACTGTTTCACCTCAAGTTCAACGAAAGAGAATTCGCTCAGGAATCAAAAACGATGCTAATGATAGTCGTAAACACTATTATTATACTTGGACAACTGTTATTATGATGGTAGGTTACCAAATTTGAAAAATCTAGGCAAGTGGAGCAAAGCTTTGTGAATTCGAGAATGGGAGAGTTTATGGCTATTGATTTTTATACCAAACAATAGAAGTAAATTTCAAATACTAGATTTCGTTATTCTGTCATAGATTGTATTTAGAAAGTCATGGTATCTTTAGCATATCTTTCCCAAAAATTTAAAAGATTTATCGGGAAGTGCTAAATACTAATTATTTCACTATTGGTGCATAAAGTAAGGCAAAAAGAAGAAAGCATCGAATATTGAAGTAGAAACAAAAGACAGAAACATTCAAGGAATGATTGCACAATTGCAATTGGGTAAACAAGTGAGAAATAGTAAACGCCATGTACTATTAATGTACCAAGTTTATTACTACAAAATATATTATTGCTAGAAGTAGTTAAATTGATGGTGAGTGTTGCAACCTCTTTTTACAAAACAATTTGTAATTATAACTTCTTGGAGAATAAAGAGAGTTTAGACAACTTGATGAACCTTGAAAGCTGAGCTACCTAATTTGTAATATAAATCAAATTGAGAGAAGACAAATGAATTAGATATATCCAAGGCAGGTACTACTGAGTACATTGACCAACTATACCATACTCCTAAAAATAAAATAGAATTACAAATCACGTCCGACCTTAAGCAACATTGCAGTATCCACGTAGCTGGTATTAATTTACAATTGCTACCTTTGATTACTGACCTAATAAGGCCCGTAGCTAAGTCAATGAGCTAACAAGGTCACATGATCGAAAGCTGGGACATTACTGATACAATCGTTATTGTTTTCACCCGGTTTATAGTCGCTTGTAGACAATGCTTGATCGGCCATCGCTGAATTAATATGATTTTGATGTATTGGACAAGGTCTCTATTATCTATCTCCATCTTACAGTTATGTTGGAGTGACTAAGTTGTGAAGTTGAGTTTCGAAAGTATTTTGTAACACTTATTTTCATTGATCGGATAAATGATTATTTGTACAATTAGTGTGAATTATTTTGTTTCTTTTGTTAAATCTTTTACCATCCACGGCGGAAAATATGTATCTAAAATTCAGATCGATCTACATCTCTAAATTTACTAAGACCTTGATGGTCTTAGTAAATTTATGCGATGTCAATATTCTCTGACGGATCATGGAAGATATTGTTTCCAACGTAATAAATGAGAACCTGAACTAGATCAACTATGCGTTCAGCGATCAGATTAGACTAAAAGATAATTGAATAGAAGTCGGTCTTGATTTATTACTACTACGATAATACGTTTATGCTTGTTTATACTCCAACGAGGAAGAAGTTTCTTCCCTAAGCTCAATGATCTCATTTAGTAGAAGCACTTACTATTTTTAGGTTACCCAAACATGCTTACTTTCAAACAAAGTTGTTTACAACGCCCGTCTAGGAATTAGTGAACCAAAAAGTAATGTTAAGCTCCATGATTTGATTGCAGGAAACGATATTACTTCACAAAGAGTTAATTCGATTAAGATATCGATACGAGGACACACAATTGAATCAATACCTTTATACATAATTAAAAAAAGATTAAAGTTATTGTTGTGAACTATCTGATCTCTTTCGTAATGTCTGATATCAAAATCTATGAAGTAGAAAATCGTTTTATTTTATTTAGACGAAACTCGATTACTTCTAAGTAAAATGCCTCAGTCGGAATTAGATGGTATTAGTTAAGTCATCAGACACGTAACCGTTAAAAGAGAAAAGAAATCTGCTTCACTTTCATTTTTGGCTTGTCGCGTTTTCATTACCAAGGTCGTTGCATGGTTAGCATTGACGGCTGCGTCAGGTGCAGCCTCCGTTGCGTGTACATTGTTTATTTTTCGCTTTGTCGTCATGTGTCCGTAAATATGCATGTCATGCTTTCGACTATTAATTTCCTCCGTTTTACCGGGTTTACTATTACTCGCATGTTTATGCTCTGTAATGGGCGTATTGCGTTCGCAGACACAATTATCTCATATCGTTTTGTAATAAAACTCATCAGACTCGAGTTGATGACCCAGAGCTTTATGAGTGGAGAAAACGTGTCATTATCTGCGATGGTTATTAATCCCATTGTTTATAAAAGGTGCATGAGAATGTGAGAGATTAAATTTATTATTTAGAAACAATGAATTCTCTACGTGATTTCTAGGAAAAAATGATCTTACGAAAAGAGATAAAAGCAAATGACTTTACTAATTAAGTCTTAATGAAACAAATTGTGTATTCAACCGTTACTATTTCAACCGGATAAGCATATTTCCTAAGCGTACAACAGTAGGAACGTTAGATTTCGTTCCTGTTGTCCTAAAACAATATCTGTAACATCAAGAACATATAGCTGTCTCAATAAGTTATGTTCTGATTAAATCTCCCAGAGCAATAACGACGCATTGTATCGAAATATCACTATTAGTTCCGCTCGGATTCGCCGCGGGCGACACTACCAATGCCCTTTCCCTTTCTCTGATTGTTAACACTTCTTTAAAGTCCATTGCTTCTTCCGCGCCAGCGTGTCTAGCTCAATCTCTATTAACATTGTAATGTACGTCGAACGATCAATCATTTCTCGTTTGCTCTCGTCGGCGGCAGTGTCTGGTACTTCATTATGACCTGTCATTAGAGGGCAGAGCAGTGTGTATAAGTAATTGAATGTTGCGGATCTGTAATGGAAAAGTATGCGCTTTCGATTGTCAAGTTGTACTGTTTTTATATTAGATCTGTTTAACTGAGAACCAGTTGTGAATGAGCGTTTGTTAGGCTCTATCTATTGTTACATCACGGAGTTTATGTGAAGGTTGTGATTTCGTATCATTAATGAATTGTAGAGAAATGTTGATTGAGACAAGGATACTGGCTGGCGGCTACTTGTGTTCCGTTTAAAGTAGTTTAAACCTCTTTTGAGAATGTTTAACGTTCGTGATTTTCTGACCGATCGTTGCGATAGTAATCCAATTATAAAATGACACTTTATCTCTGCGGTGATGGAAATTTGATTATTTTTTTTCACTTTTTTTCTGTAAACTGTGCATTCTGAATTTGTTTGTATAAATTCCAATAGATAAATGCGAGACAAAAGCTATAAAAGTGATTTAAAAATCCCGAAAACGAGGCTCCAATGTATCAAAAGCTTTTGTTTCAATAATTATCTCGCTCTTTTGTTCTCACGTTTTTTAATAACTCTGTGGCCGGCCTGTGAGGGTTGAAAATTCCAATTTGCATGCAGAGGGTGCAAATACTAAAGTCGTTGCATAATCTATGAAAAGTTACGGACTTGTAATTTAGACTTATTAACTCCATTACCAATTATTAGTTATTTATGTTTGTTTTATATGTACGGAACTAAGTGACTTTAATTAAGTTATTTTTATGTTATAATAATTGCATGTTTTGTAGCTTTAATGGTTTTTAAATGTTCGTTATTATTTGTTAAATAACTTTATTCATATCTCCATAAAGTAGTATTGATTATTAATTTCTTGTCTATTTGTGTTCAAATGACTGACCGATACCGAAAAATACTGATTTGAATAACTAAGTCAACAACTTTGAACCCCTCAAATTTTGTGTTACAAAAAAACCTCAACCTTCTTAAAGACAAACCGGTTTTGACCGTTCTCAAAACCAGGGAAGAACACTCAAACAACATAAAACAAAAGAAAACACATGATCCATTAAAATAGATTAAATAACTCTAGTTGATCGAGTAGAAACAGAATTAAAAGCAGCTTCACAGTTCGTTGTAATAAAATGAAAGTTACAACGGAATAGCGATGGCATTCGTCTTGCAGTGTGTAGGATATTAAACTGTAGATGGACAGATCTTGACTGAACACTCTATTCTCTAATTGGTTTAACTTAAACTTTTTTAGCTATTCAACAGGGTAATATTGAATGAAAGTAAGAGCTCGCTTTGGTAGTTTTTGTGTGTAACAAATCATTGTTGCGTGTTATATTATTGATTTTAACTGTCGCCATGAGATTATTCAGTTTTCGCATTGTCCATCATAATGTTAATTATTTCCAAGTATGATACTTTGCAACTGATGATGTGACTTTCTCACTTCTCTTCAAATTATCAGTACATTAAAAGTCCTCAAATTGCTTTTAATTTAAGGATTAAAACAGACAAACCAAAATATAATTCTATTAAAATTTCGATATACTCAAATTGTATATTATCAAAACACTCAAACCGGATCCTGATTAAAACCACTTCAAAAACAATTCATACCCATAGTATTCACAAAAGTAATACGTATTAAAATATAGGTATCAAAACACATCCTGTACATAGATTTAAATATTAAAAAAAAAACATTAAGGCCAATCAGATAAAAATACGGACTACTCGGTCAAGACTATTGCCACACATTACCTATCAGGTAACCACAGCTTCTCAGAACGGATCCAGATAAGTCTATCAGGAATGAAGACTTGAATTACTACTTTACTGTTGTATCGACGTTATTTGAGACACACACTGCACTTATACTCACAGCTAATGCTGTGTGTTACAAGTTAGCAAAAAGGCAAATGTTCAAAGAGGCTTTTTATGTTTATGAAAAAGTTTAAAAGGCTTTAAAAGGGTTGTGTAACTTCCTGAAATTCCCCCATGTTTGTTAACTTATAGCCAGCAAAAAAGAGGTTATGTCCAAAAATATTTTATCTAGTTAATCATGAATTACGTATCGGTCGTAGCAAATTACTCTTACTCTTACGCTTACTCTTTCTGCTACGATCTTAAGACTGAACTTTTGCTGAATATTTTTAATTTGATTGGGACTCAAAAGTTTTCACTGGGTATAGCAGTAATAATCAGTATTACATACAGATTTTTAATCTGTTAGATCGTTCCTTATCCACTATAAAGCAACAATCGCTATTGCAACTGGGCCGAAAATGATCCCTTGGGAACATAAAATCGAGATAAAAACTAGTCTTTGTATTAATCCTGGTTATAAACTATCTGTGTACCAAGTCTCATCTAAATCCGTTCAGTGACTTAAGCGTGAAAGAGGAACAAACATCCATACCTACAAACTCTCGCGTATACAAAATTATGAGGATAATACTCATAAACTACTGTTATCACGTAAGACAGATTTCAAACGCCAAGTTTACAATCATAACATTGTTAGTCTAAGTTCCTGATCTATTCTCCGTACTATGATTCCGACGCAGACGGAGTCAGGGGCCGCAGCTACTTACAAACACACTTTATACAGTCTCTCGGCGCCAGCTTTCCCTCCTTGTAAGTGTTTATCCGTTTATATGAACCGATTTGTTTCCCGATTGGAACCCAGATAGGATCTAATTGAAGAGTTTATAGCTCATTTGTGTTATAAATTATATTAATAAACAATATATTTGAGAGTAAATGTTTTAGTTGGTAAGGCTTTTGTCCTGTGAAGAGAGTGAATGCTGTTGGTGCCGATTTGTAGTCTTGCTCTATGCAGGTTAATTTTTATAGTTTACCTGCCTACAACGACTGTCTGTAGTCATCTCAAATTAATTTTAATGGGTACTGAAAAATCTCTTAATGGGATTGACAAGATTGAAGCCATTTGTCATGATTTTATAGATCAATTTCTATCAATCGATGCCTTTATTTGTGAGTTAACTCATCTATTTCATTAGTATATTACAGTTCTTTTTATCACAAAACATATTAAATAGAACAAGTAACACGTGCAGAATCAATACCGTGTCGAATGGTGAAAATCGTATCGCTTTATGTGCAGCCGTTTTCAAGGTAACTTTTAATGTACAGATAGGCACGGTTGAAGACTTGCTTATTTGGTTTGATTAAGAACCTTACGTGATATTTTACTCCTACTGTATGTAGCTTAGTAACCAACAAATTATATAATGTCAGCCTTATGCCAGTCGAATAGAGTTTAAAGTTGAGTAAAGGAAATAATCAAAGTACTTTTTCTAGTAACTGATAAAGCTACCTGAATGCAGTCATGTATTTAGACTGCCGTCGTTGACATAGTCTAAATACAGTTCTGCTTAAACGTAAACCTGAATGCCAGTAGGACAATTATTTTACTTTAAATTCTGAACTCTGTTTTGCCTTCGTTTGAACAAACTAGCACGGTAGTGACAATTATTAAGAAATCTTGACCAATCTTGCTTAGTCAAACAATATTGCTCAATTACTCAAAATGACACAGCGCCAGCATAATTTATGTGGGATAAGTGTACTTAAGTGTCGCGTTAAGTTTCCAGTGCGAAAGGCAAATAAACGTCCTAAAAAATCTTGTTGCGTGTTTTTATGTAACTTAACATAATGAGTACCTTTAGAACAAGAAAATTTTACTCGTGACCTAAAATGAGATGAAAAGATAACTATAGCCTCCATGATCTATTTTATTGCTTTTATATGTATAAGTTGTAGCAGAAGGACTGAAGACACTGAACTATAAATATCACTTGGAATTATGACAACCCTAACTATTTACAAAATTGACTTACACATAACATCATCATTATCACCATCAGCCCATATTCGTCCACTGTTGTACACAGGCCTTTCCTCATAACAGAACAATTACCGAAAATAAATCTAAGGGAATAACATTCTAATTTAAAGACCATGAAGTCAGTTTCCACATCAGCTCAAGAAAGAACAATCCCCCAATATTTTACTGACACTTTAGATTCTTCATACCCAATTAACCCTTGACATCCATTCAAAGTATTTGCCTATGATTTTCTCACGTGGATCACATTAACGAGCTCTGTGATCGACGAGACTGCTTAAAATTCCAGACAGTGTCTGAGAGCTCTCGGCTTTTCTAGAGGAGCTAGTTTTAAGGAAACTGTGCTTAAGATGGTGGTATATGGTGTAAGATGTAGGAGCAAAAATGAAAGCCGCAACGTGTAGGTATATTTTGGTAAAGGTTTGAACTGGTAATCAATTTGGTGGCTGAAATAGAATTAAATAATATATTCAGTTAAGTAAAGTTGACAGTATGGTTTGTAAATTTAAGACAGGAAGGAAGATTGCCGAATTTAGCTTCAAAATGCCAGCCAGAAGATTTTGAGACAAAGAAGGAAATTTGAAAATGGGTCATTTAAAAAAAAACATTACTCAGGTTATTCGGGTATAAGTAACACTGCTTAAACTTGTGGTTAAGTTTTACATGACATCCCGTGAATTTTTAATTTATCAAAAAGGTTTACTTAATACAGAGTACAAACCATCAACTGAACACAATCTGAAATAACAAACGGAACTTAAAAGTGAAATACTAAGAACAAATATTATTGTTACATAACAAAAACGGTCTGATGACTTTATGTAATGCAATACTCTTATTATACTTATATATGTGCAACAAATGAATGAACATAATTATATAATGAAGTGGTATCGTATTTGTTACACCTAAATGTTTTTGCAAACTGAAATTTAAAATGATACGTCGGTGAACAGTTACTGTAAATTTGGGATTAATGATTTTGACTCATTTCTCACTCGTGGATAAAGATTAACTACAATAAATACGCGGATCGGATAGCCGAGTGGAAGAAGTCACAACATTAAACCTACTGAGCGCACCAGGCCTCGAGTTCAATCTACGCGTAGGACAAGCATTTGTGTGATGCTCGAATGCTTGTCGTGAGTCTGTTGTGGAGGTCTGTCTGGGTGGCTTTGCATGTGAACAAAAGTGATACTTTACGTTCCCAATTCTTCCTTATTTCCTACAAGCATGGGTATGGGTCATTCTTTGGAGTCGTATCTCCTTTGCGTTTCATATAAAAACGTTAAGTTAAAATATGGTTCCAACAACGTCACCAACATCTTCCCTGGTATACCATAGAACTCCCGCTTGTAGAAAAGTTATCAGGAAAATGTCCTTCATTGCTCAAACAATGTCCATTATTTTGGTCCCACGAATCCCATTTCAGTTATTTACTTAGACCAAACCGCAAGCCCTAGGCTCGGTTGATGTGTTGTCCTCTCACTTTCACCGCCGTTGCTCCGTATCACTCAAATCTGCCATCTCATTAGAATAGCCCTTAAGGGACAGCTACATGGTGTTTTAATCTACAGATACTATCCAATGGCTTATGGAACAAATATTTGCTTTAAATGGTGAAACTTATATTAAAGTTACTTCCATATTCTGCTTTCACAGTGTTAACGATAATGGATGAAAAGTACCTGGGTCCTTCGTGTAGGCGATGGAAGTCGATACCTGATTTTAGTCTTTATGTGACTACCGGCATGCATGTTCATAGAGTCGTACTGCGTGCGTTGTTTGGAGTTAAGTCGTCGGGTATAAGACTCACGTACGAGTGTGTTACATCTATGTTATATAGCAGTTGTGTTAAGCAAATTGCTGAACGAATTGATTGGTTTTCTCGGTGTCGGCAATCGGAGAAGTGTGAGTGTTATTTATAACTATTGTGAGGTAAAGAATATTTTTAGTATAGACTGTTGCCAGAGGCTCTTCTGAACTATCCGAGGTGTTCATGCAGGTTATAGAGTATCTGTGTTCCAAATCTAGTTCAAGTCCAATTAGTCCGAAGAGTAACAAAAAACCATACTAAAAAAAATTCGAGATTACAATTTTAGTCGGATTTCTATAAAACAATTGCTTGCTTATCTCCAAAATAAACTTAGGAATGTTAACTACTGTACTTTAATCAAGACTTAGACGTTAAATGATACCTAAATTTAAAGTATTTTTTGTGCAAACGTCGACAGTCCAATTACCAATGTCAACCTTCTAAATCTTTCCTATTACAAAAGGCCGAAACTATTATGTTGACATCATTTAGATGAATATCTCGTTACCACGTAAAAAGGCTTTAAATGACACTGGTACAAGGGCCATCATATCTTTGACAGGCGTGTCAAACCTTGACAAGGGGCCGGTTTAGGTTTCCGACAGTCAACTTAAAGTACTCCATGAATACTTTTTGCATGAACTTAAGGTTAATTAGAACAGTAACGGCAAGATCTATTTGTGTCCAGCTACTAAAATAAATTGGCATAAAAGGAATTGGTCTAAGCCCACCGATAAAAATGAGAAATAGATAATTGGTATTGAATTCTTGTTTTAAAATTATTGATGCTGAATTAAAAAACAAGCTTTGAATATAGAATAGTTTTTAGTAAGTACATCTAATAAATTTTGCAAGTATATGCGGATTATATTTGCATTCAGCAGTTGTGCCAATAAATTGTTAAATCAGCAATCAATCATTTTGTTTAGCAGTGGGCGTCAATACACCAATGTCAAGAATAACTGACAACTAAACGCAAAAAATGACATTGAATTTGACGCTGCGAATATCGTCTTTCTTGTAATTAATACGAAAACATTGAAATACCTTGTAGACACATCAATTTGTGTACTATGAAACCAGTAACTCTAAAAAAAATCTTGATATAAGACAGGCATGTCTTTTATCACTGTCAATTGACCTAAAATGTGATCATAAATTATTAATGTGATCTATTTCGTTTTTCTTATGGATATTTCGTCTAGTATTAGAAGTTTAAGATACTGATCACCCAATTATTCAATAATATATCCAATCTTTAAGCCCACAGATATTCGATATTTATTATCATAGGGTTTGACAAGGCCGCGTCAAGTCAAATGACGTCATCAAAGGACACTACACTTGTCAGTAAAATATTGTCTTTGATTCCAACCTTGTAAAAATAATATATGTTTTTCAAGCAATATGAATGACAAATTGATTGGATAAGCATTCTTTGTTATGTTAAATATATTTTGATTTTATTTAACAACCTTCTTGAAGTTGTTTTCTTATTAATAAGTGTTTGTATTGAATTTTAATGAATACCATGTAAACCTTGGATACTATTTGCGTAAGAATCGTAAAGCTAGGCCATAATATATTGAGTGTGTTGACTTAAAATAGCTCACAGTATTAAATGAATTGCGTTCCAGAATAACGTGTAATTACATACTAAACAAATTGTTAGTCAATTCCATGCAGAAAAACTTAAACGAATAACTGGTTTTGAGGAACATCATGATAAATAGCTACAGGCAATGCCATAAGAGGATATTTTACTACGAGTTACGATTCCGACCTTGAAAGCTATCCCTTGGTACGACAACCCCTCTGAGCGTAGTGCACCGTAAAGTGTCTTTATAGCCTGCGACTTGGAGACGATGCGACTTAGACACTTTAAGTATCGCTTTCATACGTACGACTAAGGTTTAATTATTGTTTAATAATTGGATGCGGTTCTCCGGGTGATAGATAACACTGCTAACTGCTATGTCTAGGTGTGTATTTTAATGCTAAATGGTGTGTTGTGTTCTGTGAGTTTAAAATGACTGTATACGAACAGGATTATTGTCTAAAATTATTTTTAAATTAAGAACGTCGATTATATGAATTGGGGAGTATGAAAATAGATTGTTCTTATTTTCAAATTTTAAATATTCGTTTTTAAAGATTCACAGGTTGTTTTTATATCATAGCGATAATTATTTTTGCATAATCAAACTTATATGTTGAACTTATGTACAATCATATAATTGCAATTAATTTACGTAATTTTGTTATGCTACAAATCAATATTCTCTCAAAAAAATTTAATACAAAATTAAATGGCTTATATGCCGGTCTCACAAGTACTATTGACAGCAAACCATAGAGAATAGATAAGAATGTGTCGTGACATTGACATTTAGTTAGAAAAATAGTTTCAGAATTAGGTAATCAGCAGACAGCGTCACGTGCAAGCGTGCGTGACTCTAGAACACATTATTTTACATTTTATAACTAAGACATGTCTTGTTTCAGTCGTAAATCTAACTTTCCTAACCGGTTAGGTAAGGCATAGACAAGGATTCATGTTTTTATAGTAGCAGTTGAAAATTAGATCGTTATTTTATCCTTTTTTTTCTTCAATATACGTGTTCCTATTTTTATTCGTTTGCACTTTATTATACGTCTTTTAAATTTCGAATGTGGAATAACCTGTTTATTTTGCAAAAATCAAGTTTAACGTTTGTCATTTAAATTCTATAAATATAAATTGAATGACAGGTGTTTTATAAAAACGTAAACGGTTGATAGAACTGGTTTCGTTAGCGTGTTCCTACCAATAGACAACTGCACATCACTGGTTAAGTTTTGGCATTGACAGCAGCTTTATGTCAAACGAGTTAGGTTACTTCGCTTTATTTCGAACGACTATTTAACGTGGTTGACTATACGATATCATTTAAAGAAATGTGTGCTGCATTTATTAAAGTAGGTTTTAATTACAGTAAACGAGGGTCGTAGTTATATGCTCAACGTAATTTTGAGCTGATTCACCTAATTAAACACAATTTGTCCTATTATCAGTTAGTACAAGGCACTGATTTTTAAAAGAACACACTTAATTCTAATTCTAAATTCAAATATCCTTCATGACACCTAACCACCACACTTCATAACCAAAACAAACAACAGACAAACGTGAAACAGATAACCTTTAATTACAGCGTCCCATAGTCACCATAAAATCGTGTGATATAAACGCAGGGTACAGACGGGTGTGTGCGTGCAGACGCGGGATGCGATCGATACGCCCGTCTGCTGCCCCGCACAGCCCGCACTGCGGCCTGACCTTGTCGCTGCACTGGCTTTGCGTAAACTGCAGTCGTGGTACCTATGCACGATACTGGGAAGTTTGGGTGTAGTTGGCAACATTGATTAAAAAAGAGGTTTTGAATTTGGAATGACTGAGTTTAGTTTGAATAGGATGTATAGGTAAGTTACAGCCGTATGGTTATAAAAAAAAAACAATTGGTGTTCCATTTGCGTTTAAAAAAATATATATTTTTAAATAGAAAATAATTTCGTTATTGTTTTTTATTTGGTGTCGTTAGTTCACTTAAAGCATAGGCTTTTGAAGTGTTTTTTTTCTTTTGATAAAATAAATATTAGTCGTATTAAATATTTATTTGGAAAGAAAAACTTGTAGTTTATTACCATTAAACTCACTACGTATAAACATCAAGAAAGCTTAAATGTTAACGATATATTTTTGGCAATAAGAAACATAAATAATAATTGTACTTTCTCAGAAATCGTGTATTACAAGCTGTAGATATTTTTATTCGGCACTTACGACTTATTCGGTTTGACCAGAAGTGAAATCATAATTCCTTATTCTGAGAATGTGTGATTTATTTTTCTGCGCGGAAAAATATTGAAGATACATGTTTGGATTTGGACCAATGCCACGAAAAATATATGAAAATGTATGGAGTCCCGGTCCGATTAGCGAATTTGTAATAGCATAATTGTGTAATAATTCCGTTCTGGTACATTTTGAATTTCTCTTCTTTAGAAATGTATTTTTTTTATTTAGCTTTTAAAATATTGTAAGTATTAGATTCATTCTTCTGTGGTTTCGCTTATGTA
Source organism: Trichoplusia ni (assembly GCF_003590095.1). Classification (NCBI taxonomy): domain Eukaryota; kingdom Metazoa; phylum Arthropoda; class Insecta; order Lepidoptera; family Noctuidae; genus Trichoplusia; species Trichoplusia ni. The sequence goes on from NC_039494.1 coordinate 4,215,269, forward strand.
CCTGTCTACGAAATCTAGCTCCTACATATTTTTATACCAAGGTCATTTAAAAACCCTTGACACTGACCTTCTTACATAAAATCACGAGAAGGTCAAAAAACATAAATATTGGAACATAAATTACAATATATTTACATTTACTAGTGATGTGTATTCTTCATACAGCTGTTTAAATGTCAGAGCGGTGTAAACAAACATATACGCATAAATTATACACTCATAGGCACACATAGACAGCATGTGTGTGTAAAAGGTAGTGCTTACAACTTGCTGCTAACGTTCACGATTCGTCAAGCTCATCATAGAAACTTATAGAGACATTATATTCACTTACGATACATTTACTAACTAATAAAAATGTTTGGGAAGACGATTATTGTGTCTGTACACCGATATACTTCTCTGATTTGCAGAATCGTTGAAGTAACCCTAAGTAGTTTAAGATTTCTCGATTAAGGCATGTTTATATTGTTTATTGGGTTGTTTTACTACAAAAGAAATATGGTTGCTTATCATATCAAGAGGAGAACTACCTGAACACATTAAATTTAGTCAGGATTTTCTTTTTTATGGAGCACAACGACATAATTTCAAGCTTTCCTTCAAGGAGTGTAACTTACTGTGTTTTATTCCTCAAAGCTAAGTTTCCAAGTAAAAATATTGATTCATATTTTTGGCGGTACTGAAAAGAGGTTACATAGCTATAGAAAAGTAAAGCTATGAAAACGTTAACGAGTCTATATAATAGCAATATAAGGTGTAGGAACCATAAACCAGCTTTTATTTACAACTTTCGTTGGCGGCACACTTAGTACCATCGCAGTGCCATCGGACGCTATGACGTTAATTGCCGTTGCCATGGGAAACCGCACAAATTATACACAGGTGAAAATCATGGGGTTCGCAATGGGTAGGCGAGTCTGTGGGTGGTGACTGACTTGGTTTTGGGATTTAATTGTAGCCCCCGTATGCTTTGTTTGAACGTGATATGGTGGGTGAGAGGGAACCCAAGATTAGAGAATTTTATTTATTCAATTTTGGCGGCAATTTATCTGTAAGTAGTAGTAGTATTTTGTATAACATATCGTACCTAGAGATGGTGTCTTTTTCAACCGACTTCAAAAATAAGGTTCTTAATTTTTCTGTATTTTTTTTGGTTGTTACCTCCTTTTGTTGATTCTTTTTCCATTTAACGTGAAATATCTGTCTTTTGGTCCCACAAAAATTTCATCAAGTTAGGGTCAGTAGTTTTTATCTATTTGAAGTCGGTTGTATGATATATTGTAATTTCACAAACACGATTACATTTCTGAAAATGGTTTAACTTTACCAAATGTAATAATTAATTTTGTGCTTAGGTAAAAAGTAGTCTACTACCCAAGCTCATTCAGTTACCACCATCCAAACATCAAAATCCGGTACCTACTCAAGCGCATATAGTTAAAATACTTTATTTTCGCTACACTTTAGATTTCACTATTCGCTATAACGATTTTTAAAAATGGTGTAAAACAATGCGTTTGTCTTGTTACTCGTGAAGTAGTAAAACAATGGTTGGTCTCGCGTCGTCGCCTGCGATTATGCGACCTTGATAATCGACGTTTCCGTCGCGTGACTCATGTCGCGCGATTTTTTTGTAGTGAAATTGATGATTCTGGTACTCTTGGTACTAGGCTACGAGACTAGCTGGCTCCCATCACTGCCTCTACCACTACATCACTCGAAGTAAGACTGATCTTTTAGAGGAGGCGAGATAGCTTACTACAAAGTGTAGAGAGACTTCTCGCTTTCAAGGCTGAAAGAGTTTTACTAAAGAAAATGGTAGGCCCCCCGTTTTGCGCGATTGTACTTGTATTTTCTCTTTCTTCTCTGGTGGGTATCGATTGACGTGTTCCACTTTTCTACGTGATAGTACTTTTTTTCACTAGCAGGCAGGTATCTAAACTTTGATTAGTTTAAATCATCGCTGTCTTGGTAAAGAGTTAGTAAATACATAGCAAAAATAATCTAGTTTTTTTTATTCAATTTGGACTCTGGTTAGGTCCGAAACTAGTCGGTTTATCCTTATAAAAATACATGAATAAATAAAATAAATTGGCTTCATAATTGCAATTAAATTCAGATGCAATATCTAAACAAAGAACTGAGTCTAATCTACAAAAAATGTTTCTAATTACAGTATTGAATGTAAATCTTAATGACATCTATTTAATCCTATTAACACCATCGCAAAAAGATGTTTTGTCTCATAATGAGCCCATTCAATCTCATCCAGGCAGCATTTTTAATTAACTTAACATTCATTGAAACAAGTCGATAATGAATCACATTTCCATTCGCAGACATCATGTTTATTTTAAAAGTGAAATCTTATTAAAACATTTTCCTCACAACTTAGACTAAAAGGAGGTTTCTAGAAGTTTCTGAAAACTATTTGTTCAATGTTCAATTAACCGCTTCGTAACCAGCGATCTATCTATCTACATATATATGGGGAAATGGTTTGTAGAGCTATAGGAGACATAGGACGGACTCACGGATATTAATAATGATGATATTTGTGGTTAAACGTATGGAGCTTTTCAAGGTCACAAAGGTATTTTTTTACAAGTAAATGAAATAGTATACACGGAGCTATAGTATGTAATTTAGCCGTCATGCTAAATGAACATGTGCCTAAAGATTTTTTACATGATTTCTTGTCAAGTTATTTATTCTTAGCAAGTTGGAAGTTAAATAAATTTTAAGTGATTAAAAGTAACGTGTTAAAAATATTGTGTATTCGATTATAATTCACGAGAATAATGGTATTAAGACTATTAAGAGTAATAGATACAAAAGTGAGTAGGTTCAAGGTTGGTACTATATACTGATTTACTCTCCGTACTGAAGATTGCAGTGTACAAATCAGTTAAGAAATATTTAACGATGTCCCTATTCTTTAAGCTTAGTTTGAAAACCCATTGTGAATATTGCTTCACGCAAAATACCATAGTTTATTATCATTAGGCAAGTTTCGTAGTAATTGTGAATATCTAAATAAAAACACGTACCTTATTATTAGTTAAAGTTAAAATGACGAAGATATTGTAATTTCATTGTCCTAAGTATTTTCGTTGTAAGTTATTTGAATTGTTATAACTTACGTCTATTGGAGAATATATTTGAATGTAATCGTAAAATTGTTATTGAGAAATAATGTGCGTATGTTTTGACGCGTACTCTTTTCATGTTTAATTTTATGTATTGTGAAAATGTTTGAAGTCACTCAAATTATTTGTGCGTAATAAAGTAAAATGCTTCGATTTGACTCGTTATAAGATATTTAAGATCTGGAATAAGCTACTTGGCTTCTACTTAGCAGGTGGGAGACTAGGTGTTGAAACACAAATTCGGAGTGGCGAATGTCCAGCGGTGGGCCACGATAGGTTGAATCGATTGATTAAAATTCTGAAACCGCCAACCTTAATTCCGCCAATCCTCTATATGGAAAGCTTAACCCAGCAATAGAGCATTTATAGACTGGCATTACTTATAACAATATTAAATATATCATAGTTATATTAAAAGCAATAAATTTATAATTGATATTAGCACTTAAAATTCTTGTTCAATGGTCAGAGCTGGTCAATAGATCAGAGTTGCTGCGGTTTATTGCTCTTGTGTAAAGGTAACTAAACATTTTGAAATCTGTCAATAAATTCTGCGACTGCAGGACACACGGTTGCCTCATAGTTTGTGAATAACTATCACCTTTAAATTATACACTGGTTATGTTATATTAAGGTGTGAATATTTGGTATTTTTATGGTGGTTGCCGGCGAAATCCAGCTTTGAGAATAACGTTTCTTTATAAGAGAATGAATTACTCTCATACACACTTTGAATTATATCCTTTAATAGTTAAAAGTTATGTATTGCATGAGAAGTCTTTGTTTTATTTTTAGAGAATCCTCAGTCCTTAAAGAACATGGTTATTGTCGCACATAGAGGCAGAAAATCAAAATTGTCAGGATCCTACAAGTTTTAAAATGAAGTCGTTCGCAAAACGCATAAGAAGTACTATATTACAAAAAATACTTGCAACCAGCCAAGATTGTGCTACTCAATTTAATCCGTCAACTTACATGCCAAGTCTAGACTTATATCAGGCTATAAACTTGGTCCTTTTATTAAGTTACTATGGAATGAAATGTCTGCCGCTGCCAAGCTAAATTGCTGGCATGTCACTTTGAAAGTTTATTTTTTTATTAGAGTATGGCGTTGGAGCGGCCTGGGCAAGACAGCATGATGGATATCGATGGTTGCAGATAGGAGCTATTACTTACTGCATTTAAAGTTGTTTCTTATTGCCGACGAATGACGTTGCAGGCCAGTGACTGATTTGTTCAAGAAGGTTTTATTGAGATTGTTTTTTGTAGAGCTTTTAAATGTAAGCTGAAGTGGAGTATGTGTAGACGCCTTTGTCCATGAAATAATAGGTGTATACCTAATTTTCGGACTATTTGGAAAAAAATACTTTCCATTACATTTTGTTGTTATTTGTATTCGCAAATCTCCTTAACATACGCAAACCTACATGAAAAAGCTAGTAAATTACGGGAAAAATATTGAGATAAAAGCAAACTAACTCCCCAAACCAAAACGATAACAAAACTTTATCCATCGAAACGTTTACAACTAAAATACTACTGCACTAGCCGAGTACAGTCTATCCCTCATGTGAACGACCTAACTGACCATAAACATTTGAATATACGTAAAACTTCCGCGTCGGGGTGTACGTATTTATTAAATTCCACCAACTATGTGGGGGAGCTCCCTACAATCTTATGAATACTTCGCATTTTCAAATGTCACTCTTTTTCTATTTTTTTTTGCTCCCGAGTGGATAACAAGAAAGGAACAATGATATTGAAATAATAAAACTGTCACTGAGAACTTATCCGATGATATTGTTCGGATGATTTGAAGCGTAATTGTATTAATATCCTGTCCTGAGATTGAGATACTGATACAATTGTGCCATTGAGTAAAAAAATTAAAATTACTAACAATCTCGTATTCGATGCCAGCTAAAAAATTGATTGGTCCGTATGTGGCACATACCTACCCCAAAATTTTCCCCAATACGGGAGTATTTCTTCTATTCTCATAACTTTTTTTGGCGATAAAAACAAAATACAGTTATCGTTTTATCATTTAACATTATTAATTCAAAACGATTTCCCCTTCTTATTGACGTAAGTAGTTCCATTGCATAACTGAATATCATCACTTCATTTTGCAGTCGTGATAGTCGACGCGAGATAAATCTTAGCTGTCATCAATAAAACAGAGCAACGGTTATAAAGCTATTTAGTTTACTGCACTATTATACAACTATTATTAAGGAGCAGTTTAAAGGGATATAGACGGTGTTACTGTGAATTGATTGAAGGAAACATTCATTTATATCGTAAAGTTTTAGAAGGTAAGTTTGGATTTCTTAATTCTTGTTTGCTGTTTTGTTGCATTGTTTTGATAAATGATAATCTGATTTTATTACACACAGCTGCTTTACAATACACAAAATAAGTGACTTTGCGCTCTTAAAGCAGCTGTGTGTAGTTATATCGTCATTATGATCCTTATATACTTATAAGTTACTTGTTATTAGTAAATAACAACGATTTAGATTTTTTTTTAATAGTATTATCCAAAATCGTGAGCTATCGCTATAATCTCGTAATTTGTGAATTATGCAAAAATGTTATCGAAAAGTAATAAAAATAATAATGTATTCTAATTAATCTGCGTTTTATTGCGTTTACCAATTTTATTAATTCTAAGTCTGTCTTTGCCTAATTTTCTAAGAAGTTAATATGTAGAATAATAATAAAATATCGTGACAAAATCCAAATTGCAATTTGAAAGTAAGCGACGACTGGCAATTCATGATCATTGTATTATAAAATACTAAATACCAGCCTATTACTATCCCACTGCTGGGCACAGGCTTCATCACATACAGGGAGATATTGAGCTAACCCTCTAGGTAAAATTCCAATTCATATTATATTGGTTCGTCATATTGAATTAACTTCAACAGTTCCATACATAGCATTAAACGATCAACAATTTAAATGTAAGTATTAATAGAAATCGCTTCTCGAAGTGCAGTTATTTTGTTTGCTTTGCATTTGTAGTTAAAATTGGATTACAGGCGGTTTTACGCTAGCGCTGGCATTGCGGTAAATTGCAAAACTTATTTATAGCGTTGTAATCAAAATGATAACGTTGCTATTGTTTTGTATTGGTTATAACAAAGGAACGGGCCTGTACCATGAGATCTTGAATTTTTAAAACAGTGTGGCGTTGAGTAAGCGGGATGCCACTACACGTGGTGCATCGCCCTATCTTACTGCCACAATGATCGAAGTATAGCTTCAAGAGTTTATGAAGATTCTTTATCATTTTTGATTGTCGGAAAAGCGGATATTATTTGTAATTAAATACAATTACACCAATGAAAAAATACCATAGACTGGACTCCTACCTGTGACTCCTGGCTATACACGGAAAAAAATAAAACCTTATACAAGATACAAAACTTACTGAAGTCCCGTCACAGGCGTGTTTTGTTTTGTATTAATAAACATTGTCAATGTACTTAATTCATACATATATACAAGATACGCACGAAAAAACCTTCCTTGTAGTCGACTATATATTTTTATAAATTGAATGTATAAGTAAGTAAAAGCCTGTTTAGTGAGTATCGAAGGTATCAATACAAACAAACCAAGTTAGTCTCATAGGAAATAAACTCGAAGCAAACAAGAATGTTGGTACCAATCTATTCAATTTAATCACTATAGTTTCAGTCAACCATTTACACAATACGTGTACACAGGAGAATACTATACAAGATGAAGTTTCTGTATCTGTTTGTATTCACACATGCACACATCATAAACATGATAGAACAATGAAACGCGAAAGTTTATAATATACAGTATGGTTATATGTTACTCTTTCACGCAAAAACCACTGAACGGATTTGGACAAAATTAGGTACACGAATAGTTCTGTTTATTAGCTGAATTAACACAGGATAGTTTTTACGTTTAATCCAGATTTTATGTTACCGTGGGATCATTATCAATTTGTAGCAGGCAGCGCCGCTGGCAATAGCTAGTATTTCATACTTACATATTTGTAACATTTAAATTTAGTATTAATGTAAGTACATATATTGATGTTAAGATGGTAACGGTATCCTGTTATTTTCCCGTATTTTATTTTTACCTTACTTATATTATGATTCACGTGTCTGTGCTAGTAAGATAGGCAAATTCATAAATATAAATTATACGGGTTGTCCATATTAAAATTTGCAAGTCAAGTACAATAAGTCGTAAAGGCTTAACGTACTGCAGTGATTTCGAGCAGCAGTTGTCTAGAACCCCTTTCCCAAATGCAAGAAGTCCATATTGAAATGGATGCCAAAATACAAAGACCAGAAGCCGGTATATAAGAAAGTAGGTTCTATGTACCTGCCATGTTCTTTTTCATGAGTAATTAGAGTGTGCTCAAAATAACACATCAACTTTACACGTATTTGTCTCAAAGTCTACGCTTCGAGCGATCGAAAACCAGTCCAATAAAACAAGCAAACTTTTTCTAATGAATAAATTAAACCGTTCACACGATGCAGAGTAAATCAAGTCCTTCTGCCTTGAACTGGCATTGACATTCAGATCGCAGCGTTCGGATGTAGCGGTGTGTGTCCGGTTGTGACAGACGGACAGGCGAATGTTTTATGTATTTATGCCCTATTAGGGTCAGCGTTGATATTCGTGCGGAAGACGTCAGGTGGGCTGGAGTGGACTCGGCTTGCGTATGGGGACATTTTAATTTAATATTCTGTTATTTTTTATGAAGTTTTCCTTCTAATGTTTATTTAGTTATTACTGATATTATTTATATGGAGCAAAACAAAAGATTGTGACCGATGTTGCAGTGTACCAAATAACCTGACGGGAAAGCGGAATTGTCCGAAAGGGTAACATGAAGGACAAAGGTAAAAACATGGATGGGTTTCAGGTTTCAGTCAGTAAGAGTCTGACACTCCTTTTCGCTCAACTCGTTTTGATGATTTCCGATCCGATAAAAAAGTGTCAATCAGTCTGATTTAATGAAAAATAGAGCAAAGCGACAAATTTTTCATGGCTAGTTACTAACAAATATATTTACACATACAAATAGATAATATACTACACAGGATATTATGATGATTCGTAACGGTGTAGCGCCGATTTATATTCTAGACCAAGTTTAGGACTCATTCTAACATCCGTTTATTAGCCAACATATAATCCTAAGCTGTATTTAATAATAGAGTTTCTTTGCAGAAATAATATCTTCGATTAAGAAGACGATGTACTTAATTCTTGCCCCAATGAATTCTTAAATAGTAACCTATTTAATGGTCTGCTTAATCTGTTTTTTTTTTTTATATTCGGCCTTTTTTGAGATTAAACTTTTCTCTTTTCATATTGTGACAAAATATAACAGCTGTGATATTTGGTCACCAAGCGAGAGGGATCACTACATGGTGTGTTATGTGGCGTCTCTTTTCCACAAATGCAAGTTTTACGCTAAATAGGTGGTGGTAGCACTCTTGTATTAGTTTGTTGACCATCTGCCACTGATAGTAAGACAATTAGAGTGCACCTGTGCTCGTACATTTGAATTTTCTTGGCTAGTCGCTGCATAGATCTTCCGTGACTGGAATTTGAGTACTTACAGATACACCTTCTTGGATATACTTCGGCAAATTTCCTAACTAATATTAACCATTGATTTCTTAAATATACATACCTATAGTTTTCTCAAGATAATAAAATTAGTATAAAAATTGCACCAATGGCTATATAGAAATGGAAAAGTTTAATAAATTACCGTTATAATCATTCATAACAGCGATTTTAACAAGCATTAAAGTACGTTTTGGAAGCAGTAATAAGGCAATATCGCAGTAACGATGACATTAATGTACTATAAATCCAAATGTTTTGTGCTTACAATACCGAAATACGTTGAAACATTATTGTGAAGAAACATAACAGTATTACAGTTCTACTTACACTGGACAACTATTCTAAATGAAAAAGCGTGAAAATAACAGTTATTGCAAATATAATAAATTGATACTAATATATTGTATAGTTTATGAATGAATACACCCACGAAGTTCATTCACTGGTGTGATGGACTTGTGTGCTATTAGGCGCGAGTCCGTTGTTGCATTCGATACGATTCCCTACTTTCACTTTTAGGAATATAATAGTAATAAAATTGTTTTTTGAGCAATATTTTTTTAATCTTAATTTGAGTAAATTTTACCTTGCTGTGTTTAGTGTAGGAATCGGCCTTTAACGAGGCTGATATTGTTGATAGATACCGAATTTTATATTGAGTCTAGCGACTGCCTTAAATGAATTCCGCAATCCATGTCTTTAGGGAGAAGGCTAAAAATTCTTATGGATAAGGTCTTATGTGATAATTTTTCTCACGTCCTGTTTGCTTTGTATTTACCTACGGTTTTTTTAAGCATTTTCCATTTTTATTACTCCAACCTTTCTCGTACCAATCAACTAAAAATATCCGTAATACAATGGGAACGAACAACAGCTGGTACTAAATAAATAGGAGCGATATCTGTCGCCCACTAGTTCTCGTAGATTTATTGCTGACAGCTGATCTAGTTAGAATGAAACTAACGGCCACACTAGTGCCTAATATGTGTTATAATGTGTGTTTGGGATTTCTCAGAAACCTTTTAATTGAATAAATTGTTAAAGGAGAGAAAAGAATTGGATTGGTTGCAGACAAACACTTGAAAAACATTTCGTATCATAATTGCTACGGCGATAATATTATGTTAAAAGGAAGATGCTTTTCTTAAGGAAATTAAAAGTCCAACATAATCTTTTAAATCGTAAAGACTAACAGTTTGTATATGTTACCTAACTATACAAATACAATTTGTCGAACGTAGAATTAAACAAAAGAAGAATCCTAATAAAAAAGAACATGAGCAGAAAAAATATGGTAATGTAATATAATATTATTTAGAATTTTGTCTACACAACACAAAACAAACGCAACATATCTGACACTTTATCTAAGTAATTCTGTTCTGCTTTACTTTGTAATAGATCCACGATGATCTGGTTAACAATAAACTAAGCAGTAACACTAGTAGGTATGTTATTGTATACTTATCTCTTCGCAGAATCCTCGGTATCATTTACATCTGTAACTGGAGATTTTGTACCACTTTGTTCTAACTAAAGGTCAAAAACTTTTCGGTGGGAAAATTATATTATCTAGTTCAGCTACCTGTTTGGTCAACGACGTGTGCGAAGATGACAGGTCGATAAGACGGCCATGTTGGATTTTTTAACTACGAATGCTGGACCCCATTTTATCTTATTTTTTTTTAATTGAGCGATTGTTTGTTTTTTATAAGCCATTTCTTCATGTGCGTTTTTTTTGACAATGTTTTTTCTTTCAATTACATAATATGAAAGAAAATGTCTTAGGATGTGCACATAGCAAGAACAGCATAAAAACTGTAATAAAGTTTATTAAATACCTTTTTGTTGTTAAAATTAAAGATTATAAATACACTTACATATTTACAAAAGTAAGCAATAACATGCACGCAAACATGCAAAAATTGCTCACAGCGCATATCCTGTTGGCGCTAACAAATGCCACGCTGTAACCCGACACCATCATTTGACTCGGTCCACAACCTGTGTGGTTTGACAGCAGTCACAACCAACAACCTGGTAGTCTGGTTACATTCCCACATTTATATCTATTGTTGAGTATATAGGTCATCTTTGGGGTGTGTTTGAATTGATCCGATACGATAAATAAAACATTAAGGTATATGTACGTCGAGGTGGTCGAGTGACGTGAGCACCGGTTTCAAGGTGTCGCTAGCTCTGAGGTCCCGGGTTCGATCCCCGGTCGGGTCAATGTAAAAATTCACATTTTCTACATTGTCTCGGGTCTGGGTGTTTGTGGTACCTTCGTTGTATCTGAATTCCATAACACAAGTGCTTTAGCAACTTACTTTGGGTTCAGAACAATGTATGTGATGTTGTCCGCATATTATATTATATATTATATGTATATGGTAAAGGGGGACAGCATAACAGTATTTTGGGAGCTGGTGTAAGTATGAAAGATTGGGGATGAAACAGATCTTCGATTTTAGCGAAATACTCGGTCTTTTAGTGTCAAGTTTGTCCATTAAAAGTGACTGTTTTAATAAAACGCGAATATAATTTAATGAAAGTCAATTTTTAGATATCCGTTTACACGGTAAAATATTTAATTCATATATTAAATTAACGTGTCAATCGTGAAATTGAACTAATCCGAAACGGCTCGACCGATTCTGTTGGAATTTTGTTTTGTAATATGATAACAGATATTAGAGCTCTATTTTTTTATTCCCTAGAACTTATTTATATGACAAAACAACGGTTGCGGGACAGCCATTTTAGTAAACATTTTAATTTATTTATTTACCGCAAATACAACTATTATTACATTTAATGCCTATGTGTGGGTAGGTCACCGACCTTCTCAATAACAAGCCTTCTTTAACTTAACTGCAGAAGTAGATACGTTTCGGAGCTCTTTTATATGGAGATGAAAGTGCATAGAGCATTATATTTTATGGTGTAAGTAATCACATTGTTAATATTCTCGGAGAAAGTCGCGGACGAAAGCTTTATGATATATGTTAGATGGGTTTATTTGACGGTCGAGTAATGTGACGGGTTGGTAGAGGTTGAAAAATACAGGGTTAGGATTTGAAATTGGTTCAGTTATACTTGCGATACCGCTGTTTTCATTAATCACGCCAAACTCCTTGCGGGTTCGACCCTTGCCCATGACAAGATTTTTTTTGTGATCCACGAATGCTTATCCTGGGTGTTTTTGGGCATGTGACTTGAATATTTGTGAAACAGGATTCAATTTATTATGCGGAAGCTGATTTAAAAAAAAATATAAATGATAAAAACATAATTTAAATACTGTATAAATCAGAAATTCCTTCAATTAGGTACCATAAATAACGGTCCTTAGTCCAACAGTCAGGGCTTTATTCAGCCCACATAGGTATATTAATAGAAATAAAAGAGAATGCAAATTAGTCTAAAGACCCGCATTGCAGCTGAATAGTAATTACAACTACGAATAAACTGTTACCTTGACAATCAATTGTTTTACCGACTACAAAAAAAAATAGTTTTTAAAATAAAAATCACCGCTTAGTAACGAGACTCGTTGTACTAAGACAGTTTTTTAACAAACTGCATAAATGTTCAGCGACCTCTAAAATATTTGATTTCTGGAAAATGTTCGGTCCCGAATACATGGTGATTGCATTTCGACATGACCAAACTATTAAAGTGCTAGTCTTCATAAACTTTTGTAAGTGATTGTACCTACAATAGCAAAGCGTAATAACAACCTTTAAACCAGTCTATCAAACTATCTATAAGGAAATGACAGGTAAACTTAGACGAAAAATGGTCATACCTTTTATGTAGCAAAACTATCGGGCCACCCACTGTGAAGAGAAAATGGCGCCATTTTTCAATAGTTCTATTTCTTCGTGTTGAATAGAATATCTATTGAATAGACCTTTCAAGTTGGACATCACGTGACATGGAATTTATTTACCTCGTTCATTATATTGATTTATAAATACTTTTTAGAATAAAATTATTACATTAAAAAATGTAAAAACCCACGATTTAAATGTCACTTCATTCAAATTTTATCAATATCGGTCCAGGCTTTTTTATAGTTGTAAATTTCATTGTCTTCGGGTCTAAAGTTACCCTGAAAATTTGAGCCTGCTAGCTTATCGAGACGTGTTTCAAAATGGAGTTGCTAAAATCCAAAGGGAACGATAATCAAACAAGAAAAGTCGTTAAAGGTGAAAAGTCGACAAACAAAGAAAGAAAATATTACTTTGCTGGGTTTTTCAAACATCGGTCTCGAAAATCATCTGTTACACTAAAAAAGTAATATGTACAAATTTATCTAAGGCCATAGTGGCAGTTGTCCACTAATCAAACACGGTGTATTACCGGGCCTTATATCACATATATCTCTAACTACCCTCAACATAACATCATGTCTTCATAGTCTCACAAGAAACAAAGCATCCTACATCTTAACTTCCACAAAAACAGTTCGAAAACGTTCAACTGATGACGTAAAGTCACATTCGCAACAAAAGCGTGTTACACAACATCGAAATTGGCGTTAATGCCGTTATGATGGCTCCGATAGTGTAGCACGGCCTTAATACTCTAAATGGACTGCTCGGCAATTTGTACGGGCCCATACACGCAGACATTTTTAAAGGAAATGAATATTTATTTGTGTCGAACGTGGTTTGAGAATGGTGATAGAATCTCTTTTTGGGTATCTTAGCGGCTGTCCCAAATACTAGATCGGTCGAGCTGGAGTAGAACCATACGATAAAAAAAATCAATTTTCGGTCTTAAGCGAAATGGTTCTTATGAATGTAACTGAGTTGTATTTTTAAGGTATTCCCATCAAGCCTCAAGGAGTCTTAGCCTGAAAGTCACCTCATGATTCATTTAGATATAACTATACCGAAAACCAACCAAAATAGAATCAAAAAGTTATAGTTTAAACCACTTAGGTACCGTAAGGATTCTTAATTATCAATCGTTAAACGTTTTCGCAATCACTTATTAACTACTTATTGACTACATACCAAACTTATTTTTTGTACAGTTCCCACTAGCTCCAAAAAACACAGTTTTAAGTAGTAATCCAATTAGAAGACACATGTTTCTGTGTAACGATCTCCTAAAACGGGAATTTTATTATCTCTACACTTAAATGGTCATTGTTCTTTTTAGATTGTATGTGGGCTGAGATTCACACATGTTTGCTTCGAAAATACCTATTATTAAGCTAGGTCAGGTAACTGATACGAGACGATAATATTGCTTTTTTAATCAGATGTATTACGCCAAGTTACGGTGTTTGCTTTACATTTGATTTGTTGCGCGTTCGATCTCCGCATGCATCCACAACTATAGGGGCGTTTTACAAGTCTGGTGTTCTATTTGTATCTGAATTGAATGCTTATGAAACACAATGACTGACTTTGATTGCACGGGTAGTCGATTGCTTGAGGTTACCACGCCAAACCTACTGAGCGCGTTAGACAAGCATTTATGTGATCCACGAACGCTTGTTCTAGGTCTTGGTACTCTTGGTGTATATGTACATGTGACTGTTTGTAAAACATCCGCGAAACAAGGATGATGATAAAATATAAACATGGTAGGTAGGTAATATCTTTTATTTTGATACTGCTTAGTCTGAGTGGAGTTCTAGAACCACTTTTCCTTTTACAATGCAACCAGAGCTATTTATCAACATAAAAGCGTCACTGCCGTATATACGCCATAAAAGTTAAGGAAATTAAACAAGTTTCTTAAACGTATTGCATACGAAATGAGTTATATTTATACCAAATCAACACAAAACACTTTATTCACCTCTTCCCGACGTGCTAAATCATTTACATAATATGATGTAAACAGCATTGTACTTGCCTTAGAATTTATCATAAACTAACTTAATACCAAGATAACAAACTTCAAAGATACGATTCTAAACCTTATTAAAACGCAATAAGGTTTACACCAACTGTAAAACTATTTGAATAAACCAGATGGTTATGGAAATGCTTTCGCTAAAAGCTGTTGGTTTGGACGTTGAAATTGCATCGCTTATGTAATTACTCCAGTTCTTGTTAAGTGACAATTTCAGCGCATAGTTAACTATTAAACTGTTAAGTTTGCCCAACCTCATGCTAATAAAATTCCTCATTTATAAACATTGGATTTGTGTTCGATTCGAATGTTTTTGATTTGACATAAACGTTTATAGTTTATTAAGTGGGCTTTTGTAATTTGTCAGTTGTCTAACTGTACATAAAACATCTTCCTGTATTGAGAAAGAAGGATCGTTGATGTTACAATCTCAGTTGATCTATTATAGATCGCTAGATTTAGGGAATTCATAAGTCATCGTCATGGATTTCAGTCGTAAACTCAGAACAACTTAACAATATTATAAATTAAAATCGTTACCAAATGATGCATCGATATAAACTTTCTTATGGCATCTTGTTTTAATACGTTAAAGTAGTTTCAAGTACTAATAAGTCACTCATTAGCCACATACCCATAAAACAGGAGAAAGTCCCGGCAGTTCAGTTTGTCGGTTTTAGCCAACAATGGCCACATTAGCACAACTAGTCACCTGATTGGTGGCGAGGTCGGAGATCAAACCCGCACTCACCACTGACGATCACCTAACAAGCACACTT
Source organism: Trichoplusia ni (assembly GCF_003590095.1). NCBI lineage: Eukaryota > Metazoa > Arthropoda > Insecta > Lepidoptera > Noctuidae > Trichoplusia > Trichoplusia ni. Next base: position 4,230,732 of record NC_039494.1, read on the forward strand.
TACGAGATAAGTGGAAATCTACAGAAAAAATAAGTGAAAGATGTCCAATTATACTTGAAATACATAAATAGAAATTGGTTAGGTTATGTAGCTAGAACTAAAGTTTTTCCTGGTTCCATAGTGACTTTAATGGTTGATGTGTGTGCAATGAACGAAACATTCGTTTTCAAGTCACTTAATAATGTAAAGTATTTTTAAAATTTTATTTCGATTTAACAACTCAAATTCGCCATCTTGAATGTTAGATGAAAACTTCTTGGTGCTACTAAACTATTATTTTTTAATTCAAAGTGCAAAGAGGTGGAAACAATTATCGATGTTCTATTTATAAATCTTGCGCGCCAATCATCACGACACCTACCTGATACCCTATTACGTATCCGGTATTATAGCAACCGCAAATGCTAAGCAAAGGACATTGTAAACAATACCTAATGTCACCTTGTTCTAAAACTGTCATGTCAAGGGTCTAAGTGGTGATCACCAGTCTGTTATTACTAATATACAAAGTATTACAAAGTATTGTTTCAGCGATTCGGTACGGAAAATAAGCAGGACTTTTGGAGGTCGTCTATGCCTATTTTAGGTTGAATTATTCATGCTGTTATCTGTGGTTTAAACGAGTATTTGGCATTGATCTCTTTTATCGATATCCGTCCAGATTATGCTGTCTATTTTCAAATCTTTGTGGACTATTTTATTATACGGATATTTTTTATCGTAAATTTAATCAGCTACCGGTATTTTCAATGTCAACAGATGACGTCTTAATCCTCAAGTCAAAATTGACATCTTCACACGTAATAGGTACGGTTTTCTCAACTCTATTTTTAAATCATGGGAGTGTGTTCCGTATTTAAACTTTTTGTAGAGTTTTTTTTTAATTGTTTGCGATTGTAAAACTATGGACAGTTCTTTAGAAGTCCAAATGAGTGGGCCAAAGTTAAAACAAACATTTTTTTTTGGTAAGGGCATAAAGCCGCGGTAGGCCTGTAAGCGGAAATACATAGTACAGTTTTTATGCACATAAATAGCGTTATAATACTTTATTAATAGTTTTACGTGGCCATGTAGTTTTTTGCTTATATTAAACATAAAACAGTTATTTTTAGTAACAGCGATTGAATACAGTTTTTATCCATACTGTTTTGTTTCGTGTAACGGTCAATTTTAATAACGTAACCAGTTTAACTTAAAGTTTTCCTTAACAATAGATGAGCAATTATTTTCAAAATGATAGTCCTTAAGTCTGAAGTTTAAAATGTTTTTCCGTCTTATCTTTTTTATTCCCTATCTTCTATTTACGAAAAACTGCCGGTGGTTTATGTCTGGAATTAAAATGAAATTATTAGCTCCAAAATTAGTGTCCGCATCAGATAAATGTTGACGAAAGACAAGCTCTTAAATAAAAATGAAAAAAAAACAAAATTATAATATTCAGTTTAGATTTTTTGACCTTCGTCAAGAGGCTTTGTCGAACCATTCTCAGCATTTCTATCCTCAAATTATGTCACCTACGTACTCCTCTACCTGACCAATCAATCTTCTATCTGTTTCTAACCGTTTGTTTTCCCTTGCAGAGCATGCCGCCACCCGTGTAAGGCATGAGCGGTCGCGGCACGGGGGGGCAGCGCTGCCAGCTGATCTTGCAGCGTTGCCTCGCGATACAACTCACCAAGCCCGGCAACGCGCCCGATGACTTCTGGATGTATGAGTCTGGATATCTGCTCTTTCAGGTAAGGAGAGGAAAACTTTTGAGTGTGTATTATAACCAGGTGACGTAGTGATGACGTAAAAGCGAGATGGGAGACTGAAGTTCGCATCGGGAGTCTCGCTTTAACAACTTCAGCATTATGAGCACGCTACATTAAGATACAGTTATATTTTATTTTGTTTTGAGCTAACTTAGATTGAAGTAAAAAGAACAGTTGTTACCGATCACTAAAAATAAAATTTTGTCTTCACTCACCCGTGAACTGAGTTCTTAGGCTTCTATTCCCTCTAACATCACTCATCTGATATGTTTCTTATTTGTATAAAAAATTGCAATGCTTATTTTTAATCAACGATAATTCAGCATAATAGCTATCAAATACAGAGCATGTTCCTACACCAGTTACCCAATAGAATTATCTCATGTTATTTAAGGATGTAACTTACTAATTAATACTTTACTTAACATATATTATCTAGTAAACGACAAATTTATTGGCTTAGTAGTTATGAGAAGACGTATAGGAAGTCGAGATGGAAAGCGTGACAGACACGTTAAACGTCTATATTTTGTGCGCTGCAGTGAAAGTGATATTCAATGAATTGATGAGTTATTTAAAATGTTATTAGTTCAAGCCCTCGGTTTTAGAAAAGATTCAATATACGCAATCGTATTAGATTATTCCGTTTAGTATTCGAGTTTGAGTTTTCAGCTGCCATATTGCGTTGCGATAGTGGTATTTATCAATTTATCATACAATATGTGTAACAGTTGAAACTGTAGTATTGATGCTAGAACTACAAAAATATTAGTCAATATATTGCTTCTGTTATATAAATAAACATAAACAATGATTTGTTCTGAATCTGTCTTCCGTTGTTACATCTATGCCGCTTGTGCTAACCCGCTTGCACTGCGACCACGTCTCCAATATCCTTACACCAACAACTTTGTTTACTCTGCGCTTGGCTCACAGCTGATTTTACGTAAACCACCATAACTCATGTCCACTCCTCGCCACGAATCGCTTACAAATGGCTGACAGTCTTTACCGACAGAGCTAATCTGTTTAACGTGCTGAGTAGAAATAAAATGGCGGCTTACCGCCAAATATAACAAAGTTGCCATATAAAAAATATTTGTGGAACATTAAAAAACTTTAATATGAAAAATATAAATAAACAACCTCACATAAAATTATAACCATAAAATTTACAGTAGCAAGTTTAAGGGCTAATAAATAAACAGTTAATTGCATTACAGTGGTCAGATCGCTTCCTTATCTGTGAGATCAAAGCATAGACTAAAATACCATGACCATAGATGGGCAGAATTCGTTGTGCGGACATTAATTTAGATCGAGCGAACTAAATAACTAATTCAGTTTTACTTTGAAGTTAAGTTACGGGAAGATGGCGGGTCATGTTTATGATGGCACGTACACAATCCCGTAGTGAATCGTTTCATTCAACGACAGTTTCCATATTTGGTTTTGGAGTTCAAAGTTTTATGGCGGCTATCAGTTAAGGAAATTACGAATGTCAAGGCGTAATGGCTATCTTTAAAATTAAGTAAATCGTTTAGTTTGTTTAGCAGTGAATTTATAATTCTGCTTTTAGGGAAATTACGTTTACTTTAAAACAACCAAAATGCCTCATTTAAGCATTCCGAAAACTCCCATCCCAAAATTATACCTAGAATTGTCACTTGGCTTTATACCTAATCGCCATCGCCTGTGTTCTACTAATGCATGTAATCAAATGCAAAGCCCGTAATACGAAACTGACCGGTCAGCCGAGACAAAGTTCACACAGCCGTATAACCCATCAAGCTAATTTACACCATAAACAGACATTGTTTAGGTTTAGTTTCCTTTATAAGAAAGTCTGATATGAGGTGATAGGATTACTAGCCTACATTTGTGATAGTTTACTGACCCTGTCGTGAAGTTTTACTTCTCTGTTGTTTTATGATATCGAATGAATGAATGCTTGAGTTTTACATTGATAATTCAATCTCAGCCTATCGTAGGCGCCCAATTTAAAAATCGAAGAATACATAAAAGTAGGTTGCACATTTTTTATTTGAATTATTATTATTTTTTATGATTTTTTTTTTCTGCTTCTTATAATTTCAAAACTTAGATCCTTTACTGACATTTTACACTTCAATAATGTTGGTGGCTTTTACATCACAATATGATTTCAAATTTCCAAATACTACATCTTTTCCTTACTAATTATAAACTGTGTGCGAAACTTTATCACTTTGTAGTACCACTATAAATCTAATAAATTTACCGCTCAATTCATGAAATATGATATGTGCCAAGCGTAGGCCGTACCAAAATTTCACATACACCTACACAACCATAGATACACATCTTTAAGGTTTTATTTTTAATTTGACCCATAAATTACGGGCAAATACACGCGACCTCACGTCGGTAGCAGAAGAAAGTTCAACCTACGGGCGGTGCCTTTGAGCCATATCGCGGGGGAATCAGAAGGTCCATGTTGTTTATAAGCTGTATTTTAAATTTAATTGCTTTGATGTTTTGTGAACCCACTTGTTGGTAATTAAGTAAGTAGTAGTGTTGCAATTGATAGGATATAGTTTATTTTAGAAATAATTAATCGATTATGAAACGACGTTTTTCGAGTGTAGGAATGTGTGTACCTTTAGTGATCGTGACTTATTACTCTTAATTAGATACCATTGTTACCCAACGACATTATTCGACTCTATTCTTTGTTTTCAAACCTTCAACAAAGAAGTAAACAAAAACAAGTGAAAAATGTTTTCCAATTTTAAGTCATTTCCAAAATAAGCATGTATACGTATAATAAACACTACATAATATATACTTCTTGTTACATACACACACTTGACTAACTTTGAAATACGCTTAATGAATTACTAGGTACTTCCTAGCTCTCTAAAGTTTGAGCTAAACTTATGCCGAGTCAGCGAGTGAATGGTATCTCAAATTATCGGTATATGAATTCTGAAATGATTCGCAATAATATTTAGGCTCATTGATGACCCTATTATTATCTCCATGTACTGCTTTCTACTCAGAGTAAATAAAAGCGTAATGACGAACAATATTCAATAAATTAATTCATACTTAATCAGATGTACCGGCAATTTTGAAGGTCATTGAATGAAATGGACATTGAATTTAATAATAAAATCTGAGCTGAATTTACTTCGTCATGTTTTGAAATAGTTTGACAGTAAGTATGATACTTAGGTAGGTGACGTTCGAAAATGTCTTTTTGTCTCTACATTCCTATTGACATTGATAAAGATAGCATGACACCTAAGGGCGATAGTTACTATGCATTTACTGTGCGTCGTTCTCGCATACGTCTGTCACATTATATCACAGTTTGTTCAGACTGGTACTTCTGTAATACTTTTGCATTTTAGAAATGTTGTTTATTATGATTTATCACATAGATTTTTCCTTGTAGGTACTAGAAGAAGGTAGTTGTTACATAATATTAGCGGAAAATGTATACTTAAAGCGATCATACTCAGCCCATGATGGATGGTCAGATTATGCCTTGATGGATATTCTTAAGCGAAGTAGATGCTTGATGACGCGTATCGTTATTCAGACATTGTTGGATACCTTGACTAGACTTTTTGGCGTTAACGCCGATTCTAAAGGTGCGATTCCAATGAACATTTTGGAGACGTTACTGTTACTGTCAAAAGTCTTTCTGTCAAAGTTCAAAAAATGTGTTTCAAAGATTAGGGATAATAAAATCATATTTTTATGTAAAGTGAACGTTTGTACCGGCACCTTTAATACCGTTTATCTGCCAAAGCCACCATGACCCAAACTCCATAATCGACCACTATTCTTACCTATGTTGGGAGCATCTGCTGACAAACTTTCAGCTTTTATAAAATAACGTAGGTCTGGGGTCCACGGGCTCTTAGACCATTGTCGGTATGTTTGAAAAAAGATTGCCCAGTTATACTTAACACACTAGACGATACAAAACAAACAATTTCAAATCGAAACAATAAGAATCCACCCTTTTGTTCGACAATCCTATCTGAGGTTAACACCACTCAAAATATTACTTGAGTATGTATAAAGGAGACGCCGCTATCTACCATAGCGCGTTGTCACGCTCACACAACTGCAATATTCAAAGTTTAAGGCGTGGTGGTAGGGCCAGCGCCGCGGGCGACAATTTCCGGCGCAGACACCATGGATCTATAGGTTATGGCAAATAAAATGTTCACATCGCTTATTACTGAATGGAGATTAATGATCACCTTCAAATAAACACCATGTTTTCACACTTTAAGAATTTCGGTACATGGTCACTTTACGTGTTAATATCGTTTAAAGTGACTTGTGACTTGTTTCATTTCCGATTCGTTTATTAAATAACCGTTAGTTAGCATGGTGAATAGTGATCTGTGATAGATTGTAAAATGTCGGTTTTGCTTATCTTACGACGAAATTAACTGCGTCTAGTTGTAAAATTATTATTTTTAAAGATTTTAGAGCACCTTGTTTAATACCCTTTCTGAGAATATAAGATTGACACGGAAAGTCTTTCATAGGTATCGAATAGCAAGCAATTAGGTATAAAAAACACACACATTTATACTTGTATGTTCCTGCAATTTATATCAAATAAATAATACAAAAAAAGTGATATTACTCGCCGCAACATCTCAAATAATCTCAATACCAATAGAGTACATGTAATGTGTCTTCAATTCTTATTCTCAAAGCACTAAAACAGATCAGAGATGCAAAATAAAAAACAAGAAAACACGCCACGAGTAACTCTTGTAAGAAACTTTTATTATTTAATAAAAAAACGTATTGTGTAACAAGAGTTTTACGCACGCGACGCACGAAAGCCTCGAACCGCCAATTCATCTTCGTATGCTTTTAGCGTGGACAGTCGTAAATGTGAAATCCACATTCCAATCTGAATCAATTTGGACAATTTGAAGGCTTATTACAATTTGTCATTCATTTCACACATGACTTCTAATGTCTGTGAGAACGATGATTTGTTTTGGATAATCTAATTTGAATACGAGTTTCAATTGTTTAGAATTGAATTGAATTGAATTTTTCATTAACTAAGGCCCACTTTTTACGTTCAGGAATCATAGTGTATACTATTTTAATAAAAGTACCTTAATAAGTAGCACTATTGTAAATAAATCTTTGTACTAATTAATGCGCTATGTTATGTAATTAATAATAAATTCGACAATAAATTGTTCTAGGTAAATTCCTAAATACTAATTTAGGTAACTGGTTTTAAAACTAGACAGCAAAAGTTAAAAGGAGAAGTAAAGTATCAAACTGTTAGACTACATTTAAAATATCGTAGTTCCGAAGATATTTATGGTCACGGTTTCCAATTATAAGATTACGCGTACCAAACTTGGCACGCATACTAACATGTGATCTAATCCGATTTAAAATGCGGTTGAAATGTGTGTAAAGATCATGAATTAGTTTTATTTTTAACTGCTAAGAGACTTGACAGATAAAGGGGACATCAAAAAGTTTCTTAATTAAGGATCTTATTGTAACCCAGAATGTTATAAATTAATACAAATTGTTTTCATTTCGGTAAAATTTTACTTGCAACTCTTATTTTACTAGAAATGTTATAAAATGATTTCGTTAATATTTAAGATAAGGTTTTTCCAAATGCTACCAATATTACAAAACCGCATTTAACATCATAAAACTTACTAGTAAACACAGATACTGCAGAACAACTTACTCCATCCAATTATCCCATTAAACTTCAATCACCTTCATAGTACCAATTAATTAAATTGATTATCGTTGATTAATTTTCACTTAGTTTCACCAATGTCAATGCTGATAGAATATTACACGGAATATTTTGTAATTACAACTCTACAACCGTAAAGTGTGGTCTGGTTAACGTAAAATTATTTAATTGTTCATAAAAAGTGCCGCTCAGTACCAAAAGGACTGTCCTTGAGATCGGAAAGTTCGGATTTGTGGAGTCATTCATAATTAGGTAACATTACGTGTCTTTGTTAATTAGTTTTCGATAAGCTTTGTGATCAAGTACTAATGATAATAAGTATAATATAGGTTCATTTAAAATGTGCCTTTGATGATCGAAAATAAGAATTGAAATTGCATGACAACAAGCATAATGGAACTAAATAGATCTAATAAAAGTTTCACAGAACTAATAAATGTTACATGTAAGTCATTGTAGTTTTTTAATATTAAAAGAATTAAAAAATATTTCAAATAATAAATTGTGGTGTTTTAAGCTTTCAACAGGATATAGAGGCTTATTAGAAATTTCTGCTTGCAGTCGTCACCTTTTGCCTCAATAGCTGGGTCATATATTACGAAATATTAAATCGATTATTTTTTAAATATTGTCCATAATCAATCAATGTATAAACACACGAACAATAGGCAAATACAGTTATATAAGTTAAAATACCATCGTTTCGTCTTTCCCTTTTGACCGAAGATAATAATCTTGTCAACTATAATTTATGAGATGTAAATTATACGATTTCTGATACACAAATAGACTCATTTAAAGGTTTACATAATATTTCTCCTTTTATATAATATAACTAATTTATAGTAAATGAAAAAGTAATATGCTATTAAGTATTATCATAAAATAAGTCCAGATAGACGAAGTGATGTTTTATGGATTCCTTTTCCCACGAGGTGTGAACTCCCATTAAATATTTTTGTCATTCCGCAGACAAATTTAAAAACATGTCTTTCTGCATCATAAATGTATTATGTAAGAGTTTACTGTCCTTAGATCCAAGTTGAATATTTACAATAATTAACGTCAATAGGTCAGGTCAAAGTTAAATGATTTATCAAAATGGAATGTCAACTCCATACATTTGAACGTTTTGTTAATATTACGAATAAAGGAATTGTGACCTTTTTCCTTTGAAAGAACAGATTAAAAGATTAAGTAATAATTTTAACACCTTCAAAGTACCTTCTTATACCTACCATTGTATTAAAATCTCAAGTGTCGCGAGCTATAAAAACTGATTACGATCTCAATCAAAGGTTAAATCTAAACCGTAGTTATTGTTAAACTGTTACTAGCGATTTGTCATAGTTTCAGTTAAATTAACTGTGGTTAATAACGTATTGTGTGAACGTCTTCAACCACACTTTCGAATGTTTTGTGCGTGAGAATCATTGCGTATTTGTTATCAAGGGTTATGGCGTTTTCTCATCGAAGACCCACTACCACATTTTTAAGTAATCTTGGACTTGTAAGAGCAAGACTGCGCACAACTTGGAGTAGAGGTGTCTCGCTCTCACATTTTGTTTGATAGATTTTGTCAACTTTCAATCACCACTATAGGGACCGAACAATCTCGCTGGCGCGGAATTAGCCTGGCCTTATTATTTTATTCAGCTATTAGTGTTCTACAGCTGGACAGAGGTCTGCCCCTTCCCTCCTTGCATAAATCTCGGTCTATAGCTAAAAGACCAGTTTTGTGTAAGAATCGAGTTCTTCGCTCCATAGCCGTTAAATACTAAGATTATTTCACATGTTAGACATTTCCTTGTATATTTTATAGCTACAAGCAAGTTATCTGCATATAAGCAAATACGAGTTACGGAAAATCCATGATATCTTGATCAAAATGTCGACCAACGTGTATTAGTAAAGCGATGCATCCCTCAATCATTTTAACGGCCATAGTATGTACATTTTAGTGTCCACTTTTACTTAAGCCGTAGACGGCAAGTATGGAATTAAAGAAAGGCTTTTTACACGTTCTTTGAATATGCTTTCGTACCAATCGATTAAACTATCGCCAAACGATGTTACTTTCGTTACATATAACACTTTCATCATGGAAATCGAGTTATCTATGAATGAGTCTCTTACACAATCCGATTATCGATACAGATTTAATCGATACATTAAATCGATTATTTCTCGCCTTAAGCTCCCATAAGGTTGTTAAGGGCATTGGATTACTCGTCGTAAAACGTTAACCATTATATTTATTACTACACATCTTCCGGCGATCTACACTGCCCCCTACAAACTAACGAGATAGTTATAATTATTTATGGTATTCAAATTTCATTCTTATACCTTAGCAGGTAGATCTCAAATCGTTTTGTTCTTGAATATTAGCGTAAGCGCGCCAAAACAAGAAATTGCAATCAATTGCTTCTCAATTACGTATTTAAGTTTTGATATCAATTCGTGAGTTAGACAATGGAATGATTGGGTGTTACGCAAGAGCCCTTTCTATTAACATGTTTACTAATATCTATGAAAATGTAACAGCTTTCGAATTTAATTTAGAAGGTATCACGTGTGGTTTAATTGGGTGATAGTGCGTTTGATAGCCGGCTTTCCTTCCTTTTCCAGTTAAGCGAAAGAAAATGCCGCTTCTATTGCTGACTGGTCAAAACTTGTTTTATTACTATTGAAGGAAACGCGCGAATGTGTTTTGTTATTTATTTACTGGCAGGATAGACATTGAAGTCATGCAGTTACCGCTTTCCTGTGAAGTTCTGGCACAAACTCGTATTGGACTTGCCGATATATCGATTAATATATAGGAAAGTCACAGTATACCCACCCGTGTGTCAGTACCCGCGGCTTAGCTCTTGAATATCGGTTATCGTTGCAAAATCGTCGTTAAAAGCAGGCTATGTGTTCATCCAGGTTGTTTTTTATATTATTTTAGGCGTTTGATAGTGAATAAACAAAAAGGCTTTTTGCTCAGACAATTTTTAGTCGATAGGAATAAAAGATCTGCATTACAACTGAATGTATATGGGAAGACCATTTCTTTAGATTACGTCTTGCTAGTCCAAGAAAACGGTTTTTTAAAATACGATTGGATTCTTTTTGATTTATGATTATATATGTATGTTTTGTTTTATTTTATATCAAGCGCTACAAATCGCTGCCGATAAGGCGTTGCGTGATATTAACAATATTATGTGAGTACTAGTTTACTGACCTCATTTTAAGCATTTTCATTTGTTTAAACAAATGTATTATGATTATAAGACGCATTTGGCCGAATAATGTTACGTGACTCAGATTGAAGGCGCCGTTAAAATCTTACTTATAAGGATAATTAATCTTTATTCAAAGAAGCTATTTATCCAAATTTTACTTTATTAAAAATACGTATACGTTTTTGGCATCTATAGCCGAATTACGCAGAGCCTGTATTTTGCAATTTGATATACAATTATTAACAAAATCAAGTTAAATTAATTATTTGTAAAATAACAACTGATAGATATTATAGAATGATTCAGAAATAGAAGTTTTCAGTATTTAGGGGTAGATATAAGTTTCACGACTTTTTTAAATATACAAATTATTACTACACAAGAAGGTTCTCGGTGAATTAATTTCGGCTTAACAGAGTAATATTTCCTATTTCACGAAATATTAAATATGCAATTAAATTTATTTGAAGTAAACGTCCGTCGTCGTCATACATGTGAAATCCACTGATAGTTTGTACAGATTTCCACTTATAAAATTAAAACCCCATTACTCTTCATTAAGAATTATGAAGATGTTCTTTACAAATTTTCTTTTCATATTTATAATGAATGTGAACAACTAATTGGTTAATTTGAATCAATCTTTGCTTCTCACAGTAACATCTGAGATTGAACAATTATTATATTAGAGAAATAATAACAATTGACTCGGTGAACCGTAAAATTAAAATGCGCGCCGACAGCCGGGAGATCGTGGGCCGTAATTAAGAGGCTAGGGATGCCTATCTGATGGTTTTAACTTTTATTACTGTTATTTTTAATTTTTGTAAGAGAAAATTGTGTTATATCATGTGCTTTAAGGGTTAAATCTCCTACATGTTGAGTTTATGATTTAAAAAATAAGTATACCATATGATTTTATGATATTTCCTGTAACATTTGATTGATATATAAATATGGACTAAGTTTAGACAACGACTGTTCAGTTGTATGTACGAGTGAAAGTTACTAAAATATTGCAGTTAAATTTATTTTGTAAATTGTCTGCAAAAGATAAAAAAAAATATTTTTAGTATAGATATTGTAAGTGACAACCCTACAACTTTTGTCTTCTTATCTCCATAAAGAATAACGTTTACCATCAGAATGAACAACATTAAACAAATTCATAAGTGAACTGTGTAGAGTGATCAATTAAATGTGGATTGAATAGAAAGCACAGATCACGATTCCAACGTATTAACCGTTTTACTTGTTGTAAGTGTATTTCTTTGTAACGAGCTTTTGTATTTTTAGTTAGTAATGTATGATGTATAATATAAATATTAGCTCGGGTCATGTTATAACTGATTTTAATTCTATTGTATATTGTTGGTGTGAATTGTGATTAAAGATGTCTTAGAAGTTTTTGGGAGAGATCTGGAGTGGAAATGGAAAACCAAGATGTGTCGAAATAAAAAGCGTTTTGTTTGAAGTAGAATATTTTCTAGGCACTTTTAAAACGTTACAGTAGTATAGACTTTCTATGGACAAGAACCGGCAAGAAAGTCCTTAGGTTACGCTTTTTAAATTAATTTATTATAGTAGACTGTTACCTAGAACTGTTACATGTTAAGGAAGATAAACGACGAAATGGAACTTAACAATATAATAATAAAGGTGTGAGTTTTTAATTAAATTTGTGTCGGACACACTTGTACAGGTCTGTGTTAGTAATTTATTCCTCCTTTCGCAGGTCTGCTGAAAGAGATTTCATATAGAAATAAGCTTTACTTTGTACATCATACTCATCATACATCTTTAACAATTTTGTGCTACGTTTGTAAATTTATTAATTACTTTAAATCAAGTGCTCTTATATACAATTCTTACTAATAAATATACAACCTAGATTAATATACACTTAAAATAAGTACTTAAAAACAAAAACAATAATTGAAAGAAAGCAACAAAAAATTCATCGGCATCGCTGTCGTCTGGAAGTGTGCCCAAAGGGCTGGCAGCATTGCTAAACACAAGTTGTGTCAGTAGATAGTTTTAAGATGTATGAAAAATATACGAACCTCTGCAGCAAAGAAGATGTTACACATTAAAATTATTCAAATCACGGGTGGCCTGACATGAGTAAGTTTTATTGACTGTTTATGTATGAGTATCGTGATAAAATTACGTAGTTCATTTCAATACAGGCTGCACTTTTAATTATAATTACTGATAATTATTGGAGTAATTACTTATGAGAGATTTATTATAGTCATGACTGATGTATGAGTTAATATGTTTAGTGCCTTTCGATTCTTTGAAGATCGATGTTTTGGTGTTAGGTAATATGTAGTTAGGCTTTTATCCGAGCTGATAAATAAGATTAGAGTAGAGTGATTCTTTTTTGAGGTTAGCAGTAAATTCCGAGGATATAAACAGTTTGATTAATACTTGGTACTTCTTGGTACTGCCAAACTTAAAATTAGATTATGAGGTGTACTTTATTGCACAATTCGCGAAGTCTCCGTTAGGTTTGTCTAGAAAGAAATTGAAAACGAGTCTGTTTCACTCCTGCATTACGAATTTGAGGATATTGTGGCAATAAATAAAAAGTTAATTAAAATAAAATAAAAAAAATAAAATACGTTTATTTTCAGGTATACACCCATATTTACACAAAATGACAGACACATACAGACAAATAAAACATTAAAAACAGAACAAAAACAACTTTTATAACTATTTAACATTATTTAGTAAACATTTATTTAAGGTTTTTACTCAGGTAAACAGTCTTATACACGACTTCTACCAAGGTGTTACTTGTAGTACTCACTCTATTAAAGAATGATAAAGATCACAAAATATTCCTTAAACACTTTCATCGGACTACCAAAATAGTTTTAAATCTTTTCCCATTTAGGAAAACATGACCAAACAAACAATCATTTTACATTATTATCCAATTCCTAGTGTTGTATTACATAACGAGTGTAACGTAGTATTATGTACGGTATCTTTTCCATCTGACATTTGAGTCTGTGGAAAACGTCAACCGAGGAGAATCACAATTACCAGTAGTCATGTGATAGTTTAACGTAATTGTAGGCTTTTATTTGTAGATTTAATTCTATTACGTTGCGAGTTTATTAATGTATTGTAATGTACGTAAATTAATGTATAATTAATCGATGGCATAATTAATCATGTGTTTATAATGTTTGAGAGGTAGGCCCGTATGAATTTATTGACAATGATTTACTGTATGCCTAGAATAAGCATTTGATAGGTCATAAAATTGACTCACGCAAGACATAAAAACATGTTATTGATTCGATTTAAAATGAAATATGATTTAATGCTAGGATTTTCGCTGACGGGTGTCAAAATACATTTAAAATGGATAGGTAGAGTCATTTTACAGTCAAAATAATGTTAGAGATTTTAGTTAATACATATTCTATCGTAACCAGTTTCAATATTTATTTTCATGAATTAAAATTATTAATTATAATGAGAGTAGCCCTCTGCCCCGTATTAAGACAGTTATAACTTACCGAAACAGCATTTACATAACGTTAATGTTAAAACATGCTAAAGATATTGCTTCCCATTAATTATATCTAAAATATTCAACCGAGATACATCATCATTATGTTATTACATAAACAACTATTTACGAATAATTAATTACATATAAATTAATAGGCTTTGCACGTGAAGTTCTAACAAGTTCTTAATGCTTGGATGGTTTATTCGGAAGAGCACGAAGGTCTCGTGATCAATCATCGTCATTTAGAAGTAATAGCATTCTCTCCAACACCGAATTTTACCTAGATTTTTCGCTGCTCATGCTATCTCTGTCATTTTAACCTGGAAAGTAGCGACAGATAGACATCTGTAAGTTGCGTTTAATTTGGATAATTACTGCTTTCGCGGATGGTGTTATGCAACACTGATTTTGTATAATTACCTACTGAGTTTTCAATTATATTGTTGGTATAGGTCAGGTCTGTTTGCGTTTTGTTTGCATTTTGGTGTATAGTTTTGATGGTAGCAAAGTTATTGCATTAATGTTCCGAGTTGTAACTGACGAAACAAATATGTATTTATACTGATTGAAATTAATTTCTCAGTCTATAATAATATTAGTCTCTTCCCCATTGACAAATTAATGTCACGTCGCTTGTCAAAATGGAATTCCATACCATTCATTGAAGTTTTCTATTCTTATACGAAGTGACATCCTGGCTGAAGACGTGTAAAATCTCACGAATGAGGCAGTTGAATCATTTAAAGCCTGCTTAGATCCGTCGGTTTCCTTAAGATAGTTTCCTTCAACGTTTGTCCGCTGTTATAATAATTAAGAAAGTATTATGTTACTACGCTCGAAATATGAAAATGCTCCTGTAATTTCCATCTTGCAACTCTGTCATAAGGACACCTGCAATACATTGTTACCGTGTGAAGTAGGCAGTAACTTGTTACGTGATGTCATGACGGTAACGCAAGGGAACAATCCCGCTTATTATAATAATCACCAAGTTCTGCGCAAGAGTCTTAATTGAAAGTCGGCTTGAGTACTGATTTGACGTATAGATAGGCGGGTTTCAAAGTTGCGGTACCAGAGAGCGTAGTTGACTACGTTTAGAGATGTCTATGTATAAAATTGGATGGATTCAGTTTCAGTCTGAATTTCTTAAAATAGCAGTTCTGATTATTTTTTTGTGTTTGCCTAAACAAAGCTTTTTGTATGTACATTTAATGCACGCTTCGATATTAATAACACAGACAGCACCGTACAATAAAAAAGGATAGTATGTACCAACCAACGGAACAGTTAAAATCTGACGAATAATGTTAAAACTTTCTTTCTATTGTATAACTATGATAACACACACATGCCGTTTTGCTCAAACAAATTATATAAATAAAATTATTACTGACAACCGTTACGACTTTTGCTCTTATGACGGACTATATGACCTTTGCGCTCCAAAAAGTATTTAATATGTAATAATGTACACCTGGGGCTATGTCTAGCTTTTTGTAGAGACATTGTCACGACACAGGGTGTTCTTCTTTTGAGTACAATGAAAGAAGGATAATAATTTAAAACTAAGATTTTTCTTTACGAATTTCCAAATTGCAGCATGCCGTGTTTGGACACTCAGAGTTAATAGTGCTCTTATGTTTAAAAAAATAAAACAAATTTTAGGACATTTAGTCAAGATATTAGGCGTATTATTGATTTTGAAAAAGATTATGACATATTTTCAATGATCAAAATTTATATTTTTGGATGAATTTTTAGTCGGAATCGAGTGTGTTCTGGGAGAAAGTTGTTTGATTCTCACTTTTATTGTATCGATATGCATATGCAAATATGTTATAAGTATATACCTACCAAATACGTTTGTGAAGTTAATTGTAACTAGTATTAAACAAATGTAAAAAAATACTTTTAATTTCAAAGATTCAACCGTCCATCCTTTTTCAGACAACTACTTCTATTAAAACAGCTGCAGGCGAATCTAAATTAAAAAATAATTAATATCTAATATCGACTAGAAATTTTAGCGAATTTAATTATTTCTTTCTGATTGACATTTTATGAAGGAGAAAGTTTTGTAGATATTTTGTAAAAACGTTTTTTAGCCTGAGGGATTGTTATAGGATAGGAAGGTGTTTGAAAATGCTAGAAATCTGTTGTTTGTTTTGGATATAATATGGTCAATCATAATATTTCACTTCCTGTTTTCAATTGGATAGCTAATGGCGTATGAAACTCATGATTATGAATGATTGATTAACTTTTGATGGATGCTAACATACGCCTTCTTCTGCAAAAAATGCACGTCATATTGTTAGTTTATGTTTGCCTGCGAATGATAAATTAGTAGTAGTAATGTATTGAAGAAACCTTTCATATTTTTTTAATTTTAGTTAAAGTTACGTCAATATACTCGTATGATATTTATAAGTTATAACGCTATACCGCGGTGCGCGGTGTATAGCGAATTTGATCTAGCGCTGACGGACGTTTGTTCTGAATCTGGGTGTCTCTGTATAAAGTGCGACGTTCTTTTTTAAAAAGGTTTATGCGATTTGTAACCTGGTTTTTATGGTAATAAAATTGAGATAACCGATTTGACGAGAAAAGTAAATGTTTGAATACTTGACAGAAATTCTTTTCACAGCTTTCAGATTGATTGCTAGACTACCATATATTGTTGACTAAATAACCACACCTTTAAGGCATTAATGCTTATCTACTCATTAAAGTGAGCATTTGTAACAGAATATACAAAATACCGTTGGATATAACGCAAGAATTTTATATATTTATCTGTATTTATCCCTCTTCAAAAATGTCGCTTTTTAAAAACCCTTTTTTTTGTAAAGCCTCTGATCATTCTCATATATTAACGTCACTAGAAAGACTTATCAAAAACATCGTGAAATCTTTTCCAAAAAATAATGTACATACGTAAAAATATACCATAGATTTCATCACAGACAAGACAACTGCTTCAAAGTGATGAAATGTCCTCAATCTGAACAGACACAACTGTTTACATGAAAACAATATCCTGTCGACAAATTGAGTAAACAAGTAACAACAAGTTTATAGCTCAGTATCATGTTTAGTGAACTTTAATAGAACGGGTGGTTTACCAAGTTCTGCCTCCATTTAACTTGGTCCGGAGCGGACAACAAGAATGAAATCATGAAGTTATAAAGTTCTGTATGGATTTATTGTAGTAAGTATAGTGTCCCTGTTTTGTGACAAATAGAATAAAAAGAAATAAACCTTGTGTTATTATTAAATTTGGATGTGATTTGTCTTCATATTGGAAAATGATGTTTGGTTTTTCCATGGAAGCTGGTTGCAAGTTTTATTAAGAAAACCGGATAAGTACGAATTGGACTCTCGCACTAGTGTGAGCGTCTCAACCCTTTAATTAGTTGTTTTATTTTGTATTTTAGTCCTTTTTTACCCTTTATGCACGAAACCCTACACCACGACCACAAAGCAATTTATACTCTCCGCAGTGACCGTATCTGAGAGTATCACTCAGCATCAAATGTAGTATTTAAAACACAATTTTTTAATGACAATAACATATCACTATATCCGATTTTTTTCAAAAACTTCTCATTATAGTACCAAGTTATAGTTAATATGCATGAATCCCCTGTGAATGCTCAATTGTGCATTATCAAAGGTGTATGATGCAGTTGTATGATAATTCCCACATTTACAACTTCCTTATTGATCATTCTTCAGTTAATTTATGAGCAAGAACTAATTAAGCGTTATTTTTATACGTTTCCGTGGCATGATGCACTTGAGATAAATTAATTATAGGTAAAGGTACATCCCAATCTTCAAGACTAATAAACTCTTATGTTGCAAGTCTATAAAAATTCGTCATTAATTAAATATTACAAAAGAAAGAAACGTCACTCTCTTGTAAAAAAATATTAAGGGAAACCAGTCAAATATGCGTCTTAGTAACATGTGTTTGAGCCCTCAAAAATACTTTAATGGAAAATAATGTCACTAAACTATATTGACATTAAAACGTGGTCATTTATTTGAAAAAAATATATATATTTTACCACTTTATAAAATAGGTATAAAATTAAGCTTACTATTATAAAGTATTATACACTTACGGTCATAAATTAAGATTAGAGATTTACCCGGATTCTATAGTCGGTGACCCGAATAAGTTTCATGCGTTAATTAGGTAAAAGTAACACTTTGGTAATATTTATTACAACCTGTAATCTTAGTTCGTGTTACCTTAACAATAAACTCTGTTTAAAACCAGCGAACTCTAGTAAATATATTAATTTTAACGGTAAAATTCGTGACTTATATAGTATGATCTTGCTGTATCGAATGTTTTGCCAATTGTAAGCCATGTTATTTCTAAGTGTCATACGCTTGTCTAAAACCCAGGGAAAGTGAGCAAAAAGGATAAAGGAGGAGCGTCTTCGGAAAAATAAACCATCGTAGTTTACATTTTGACCGTACTTACTGTTGGTTGTTCTTGTAATAGTAGTAACAAAATACTTAATGGGTAAAAAATTTAACTGTCTAGCTATTACGGTTCATGGGATGCAGTCGAACTGACAGCGGAGTTTCAGTAATATGTTTTGGTTTCGATCCTTTCATCATCATCATCATCTCAGCCTATCGCCGTCCACTGCTGAACGTAGGCCTCCCCCAAAGAGCGCCAACCATCCCGGTCCTGGGCAGCCCGCATCCATCCGCTGCCAGCCACCTTCTTCAAATCATCGGTCCATCGACCCTTTAAATAAGAGAAAATAAAGAGTTCCTTTAATAATCAAAATACACAAATATATTTCGTCACCATTCTTGTAGCTTTGCTGCAGTCGGATAAAGTTTGTTAATCCTACCGAACTGCAGTGAGTGTCAAAGTACTTTTAAACACGCTTGGTAACTGCTAACTTGGCTAACAGACAAAAATTTCAAGTCACGTCGTAAAACGGTCGAGGTATAAACTGTCTGGGGCTAGACACCTTATCCCAAAACCCTTTTTATATAGCTACCTAACAATCTACCTATCTACGGAACAGGGAAGTAGTGGGAAGTGGCATGGCTCTGCTGTAGACAAGTTACGTTATCCCGAATATCAAGGCTTATAGAATCGCTTTGAAGTTGTCCCACGTGACGCGATGATTATTTTTTAAGTAGAGGCACAGCATCCGGTCCTGCGCGTTCTGCATTTAGTATAAGCTGCGTAGACTCACTGCCACTTCCTTTAAATTTCTATTTTCTGTTTTCCTACCTACCTATCATAGCTCCAGACTGGATGCAGTCTGCGGGTATTGGTAGCAATCCCCAGCGAATACGCGGTTTTCCTCGAAACTTTTCCAAGATTTCATATAATTCTAGCTATGAATTTGTCGGATAACTAGATCCTTTTCACTTAGCATTTGGATACGTCGAAGTTTCTCGCTTACCGACGAAGAACAATCAGCATTAAAGTTTTGGGGAATTCTCCGAAAATCGGTCTCTGAAATAATACGTAACGGATGGTGACGATATAGGCTATATAGCTTAATACCCAGTTATATCATGAATGATACTACACCCACCTAGAGATAGTCCACCCTTCACACCTAAAGTAATTTAAATCCACAATAAAAGTCTAGAATCAAGTTCCTCCAACC